>NW_023270854.1:15502827-15620235 GCF_011800145.1 Mirounga leonina | reverse complement strand
TTTATTTATTTATTTATTTATTTATTTATTTATTTATTTATTTATTTATTTATTTTTAAGCAATCTCCATGCCCAAGGTGGGGCTCGAACTCACAACCCCAAGAATAAGAGCTGCATGCTGTACTGACTGAGCCAGCCAGGCGCCCCTTATCCCATATGTTCTGAATTTTGATGTTTTATTTAAAGCATCTGAACAGTAGAGTGACCCGTATTTGGGGTTTACACTTAGCATCATTAACGAGATTGGCATTATCAGCTACTCGTTAGCCAAATATTTTGAGGATGTTAGACCTAAGAAACCCGTAATACATTTAGGCTGTTCAGTATGTGTATAATGCCCTGACAACACACCACACTTTATTCACATAGTCCTGCATTAATTAATACATGACTTATTCAGCACGTACTAGGTGCTGTGCATACAGTTTCCGGTCTCAGTTAGAACCTTGCACTGATGCGGTGTCATCCTTCACATGAGTTTCCTTTGTGTCGGTAGAATGGGGCCATCGTGCAGAAGTCATGGTTGTGGTAATGGTTAAGGAAAATGTCTTGGCTCATGGCTAGTAGGCAGCTTTTCAGATAAAGCCCATGATGACCAAGGAGACAATATTTTAAAGTGGGGAAAGCCTTGGACTTAGAGAAAGGAGAACCAGGTTCTTGTCCAAATGTTGCAACTAACTAGCTGAGGGAAATTGGGAAGACACTTATTTTCTTGATGTGAATTCTTACCTGGAAAAAAATGTCAAGTGTGTGTGTGTGTGTGTGTGTGTGTGTGTGTGCAGGGGTGGTAATTCCTTAAGTCCCATTGAAGATGTATGATCTTGGCTAATTTTCTTGTGGTTTGGCACCTGTTCTAGGCTGAGTACAAACCACCCTCTTACCCAACCCACGAAACCACCCAAACTCATCTCGGCAACATTTCCCATCTCCTGCTCAGATTCCCTGGATACACCAAGCAGTGGAAAACAGGTCCTAGTGCTGCTTTGTGTACGTTTATGCTGATCTCTCTGGCTGTTTCTGAATCCAAAGAAGACTCTCTGGTCTTTTTCAGAGCCTCCCATTGTCAGAGAAGGGTAAAAAAACAATCAAGGTTTTAATTCACCCTAAATAATAGTCTGAGCCAGGGGCAAAATCCTGACAGTCACTTGTGGCTTTCTGATAAAAACATTGTAGAATATTCTGGTCTTGAAGCCTGACCAGTTACTGCCACTTGCAAATCATTTCAAGTTTTTAATACTTCGAACATACCATGAGGTTGATTTTATCTTGTTCAATCTGCTGTGAAACAGGGAAATAAGCCATCCTGAACTGGCTAATGTTTAATTATGTCCAATGTAGTATTTCTAAACCGTGTTTAATATTGCCTTTGCAATCTAAACAGGAGGCTCCTTTCCATGGTTGTAGCTCTGATCTGACCACCCCAGATGACATGTGCCTTTGGAATGCCACCAAACATGTTTCATCTGCAGGAGGACACCCGTGCCTGGCAAACCACACGCCTTGTGCTGTCTCTGAGGGGTGCTTCCTTTTACCCGATAGCAGGCAACTTCTCTGTCAGGTCCAGTGTGACCACATCGTCCTATCTGATTCCTTGCCAGAGATTTCCACCAGATGACAGATCGCCTTTCTCTGTAAATCTTTTCCTAGATAACTTATAGCTTTCTTTGATTGTTTTTGCCCCCACCCAAACATAAAACGAGGGTGACATTTTTCCCCCCAGCTTTTTATTTTTATAGCATGGCAGGAAGATGCTTTGATACATTAACTGAGTTTTAAATGGGTTACTCCAGGAACCTCCTGTTCTCGGGCAGACAAAAACCAAGCTCTGTTGCCTCAGCAGAGAATTGTCATCGCAGAATCAGAGAAACAAGGGCCAAACTCCTGGCCTTTAGTTTCCAGGTGGAAAATGAAAAAGATTTGGAGGAACCGATGGTCAAGCAGAGCCCGTTCTCCCACAAGTGAAGACTAGATGAAGTTGCCCAAGACAGAAAAGGCTGGAAGAGCAGGAGAGTTCAGTGAGGCTGGGGACAATGGGACGGCACGTGGACAGTAGCAGGGTCCGCTGAAGCGAGCCTGGTCTGTCACCAGTACCAGAAACCGTGAGAAAGTATTCTTCATCTCCTTAGGGGTCCTTTCCTTCAGGGAGACTGCCCACAAGCAACACTTGCCTGTATCATGAACCTTTGTGCATGGGTATCTCCTTACTGCTCACCACGGGGTTGGGGGGTGGCGGATGCTCATTTCAGCAACGGAGGCTGTGTGAGCTGTCAGGAAGGTGCCTGTCTAGTTCTTTTTGTCTTTCCCTTAACATGCTAATATGCTGCTTCCAAACAGAAGAATATTGGGTGTTGGCAGACTCTCTGCTTCCAGTCTTCACACTTCAATAGACCTAGTTGAGATCGCAAAACTGTCAGAATATGGGGATTGATCAATTTAATGAACAATTGCAAATGAATGAATTTGGATGTGTTAATTCTGTACTCCTTTTAGGCACACATAAGAACCAGAACTATTCTTTGCACCTAAAAAATTTTAGTTCAAATTATTCATAAGATTTATTGTTAATTGAGGTGTTGATTCATTTTAAAAGCTAACGTACATGGTTAATTTGGAAGGATATGACTGAAGAATCATTTCTCTTTATCTGCATCTTTTTTTTTTTTAAAGATTTTATTTATTTATTTGAGAGAGAGGGAAAGCATGAACAGTGGGAGGGGCAGAGGGAGAAGCAGCCTCCACACTGGGCAGGGAGCCTGATGCAGGGCTCAATCCCAGGACCCTGAGATTATGACCTGAGCCCAAGGCAGACACTTAACCAACTAAGCCACCCAGGTGCCCCACTTTATCCGCACTCTTTTCTTATCACCTGGAGCTAGTATATTAATAACTGATTTAATTAGACAAACTCAATAGAGGATGGCTGGGTTTTCCTTCACTCAAGCGTTGCTCAGTGTAGGCTAACTGCTAAAAAAAATCCCCAAATATAAGTGAGTTGGCAAAATGAAAATTTCATTTGTTGGTCACATAAAGTCTAATACTGATGCTTCTGGTTGAGAGGTGTTCTAGGCTTCTCTCTTCCAAGGGGTGATTCGAGGACGCAGGATCCTTCCATCTTGTGCCTCCACCATCTCTGGGCTTCAAGGTCACTGCTATAAGTTGAATTGTGTCATTCTCCCTGCCTGAAAATCCATATGTTGAAACCTTAAGCTTCAGTACCTCACAATGTGACTCCACTTGGAGGCAGGGCCTTTATAAAGAGGTGATTAAGTTGAAATGAGGCTGTGAGGGTGGACCCTAATCCTATCTGACCAGTGTGCATATAAGGAGAGGACATTTGGGCACACAGAGAGACAGGAGGGGTGCACATGCCCAGAGAAATAGACCGAGTGAGGACACAGTGGGAAGCCAAGCAATCCATGGAGAGAAGCCTCAGGAGGACCCAAATCTGCTGACAACTTATCTTGGACTTCTAGTCTTCAGAATTTCGAGAAAATACATTTCTGTTGTTTAAGTCATCTGGTCTGTGGTATTTATTATGGCAACCCTAGGAAACCAACACAGTCGCCTTGTCGTCATCCTGAGAACAGAGGAGAGAGACAAAAGTCCCCTCTGGGAGCTCTCTGTGGGCTGTGTTTGCTGGTGGTGAAGCTCTCTCTATCTGTATTCCTGGGCCCAGGATTTGGTCACAGTGGTGGTGGTTTTGAAGCGTTCACTTACAATTCTTTAAGGTGATCGTATATGTTTTAAACACTCTTGGATACAGACGACGTGTATTACAATGAAACCATTAAAAAGCAAAAAAACTAAAACAAATCCTCGTATCCCACCACCTCAAAAGCATTACCTGTCTCACAGAAGGTTTAGTTACCTCCTTTTTCCTGGATGTTAGGGGATCCTAGATCAAGAGTAGGGAGGGAAAAACATGCTTCGTACCTTTTTTTAGAGAAATCACTCATGGTTTGAAATTTGTGTAGTTTTTGTTGTTGTTGTTGTTGTCCTATGTTCACATGGCTGGACTAAGCAATGATTAAGAGAGTCATTTTCGTAAAAATAATGAGCAGATTATTATTTTCTGTTATTAGAGGAATTAGATTTTTTTAGAAGAGACTTAGGTTGTTTTGGTTCTCTATAAGATTGTTCTGAAAATAGCCAAATGTGTTTCTTTAACAGAATTACATTTTGGGGGCACCTAGCTGGCTCAGTTGGTGGAGTGTGCACCTCTTGATCTTGGGGTTGTGAGTTCGAGCCTTACATTTGGCATGTAGAAATTACTTAAAAAACTAAAATCTTAAAAAAGAGAATTACACTTTCCCCAATAATGTTTCAAAATTGGTGTTTTCCTGCACACATGCACACTCATCTCCTTCATTCAGCAGTAAAGGTGTTCAGAAATGAGTGGTTGACAAAAACCTTTCTCATATTTTTGTGTTTGTATTTGGGGGCTGTCATATCTGTTGGAGACTGGAAGGCTCCTGAGGTCTGAATTACAGTTTCGGTTGATGTCTAAGATTGGTGCTCTTAGTGAGCACTATTCAGAAATACACCATGTGAGAATTAGGACTGGGTGGTGGCCCAGGGCATGGAGTCTGGTTTTGAACCCATCAGGCTATCGCTGTGAGATAGTGGGCAACTCACTTAACCACTCCGTGGCTTGGTTTCCCCAACCGTAATCTAGGGATAATACTGGAATCGACCCCATAGGATTGCTGTGTGGATAAAATGAGTTAATATATGGAAAGAACTTAACACAGTGTTTGGCATAAGTAAGCGCTACATAAGTGTTTGCTATGACTGTTATTTGATACCTAGCAAAGTGTCTCGTCATCCCTGGACCTAAAGCTGCTACTGCTGTTCTGCTTTAGCAACACGTCTTCCAGGAAAGAGCAGGAACGATCCATGTGAAGAAAGCTAATATGTTAATTGAAAAAAATGAGGTCAGGGGCGCCTGGGTGGCTCAGCGTTTGACTCTTGATCTCAGCTCAGGTCTTGATCTCAGGGTA
The DNA here is from genome assembly GCF_011800145.1 of Mirounga leonina. NCBI lineage: Eukaryota > Metazoa > Chordata > Mammalia > Carnivora > Phocidae > Mirounga > Mirounga leonina. The sequence goes on along the minus strand of NW_023270854.1, from coordinate 15,615,235 downwards.
GTGAGTTCAAGCTCTGTGTTTATTTAGAAAAAAAAAAAATGAGGACAATCACACAAGAGACTGAAATGAGAAAATGAGCTTCTTCTCGTGGAGATTCACAAGTCCCAGCGTGCTTCTTGACAGGTGCCTCAGAAGTCCGCTCGCTCCTTCAGCAAAGACCCGCTCTTCAAATCCACTGTTGCAATTACAGCCCAGTTCTCCAGACCGGCCCAACGGGAAAGACTGGGCTTGGTGGTGAAATTCCATCTCTGAGTGAGAGTGTTGTTATTTTAACCCGAGGAAGGAACTGTATAATTGGTGAGAAAGACCACGGTTAGTGTCCAAACAGTTAGGAAAGTCTGGCAGTCTGAGAGGTTAGAGCAACAAGGAAGGCCAAGACTTGCCAAGTATGTGTGGGAGTGTCCATGACTCAAATTCTGGAGCTGACTCAGAATAAAACTTGTTTCTGGAAGTAGGTGAATGAGATTGGGGGCAGTGGGGAAGGACACAGCTATTTACCAGGTGACCTTCTTTGTGACTTTGTTTCACAAAGAACTCTAGGAGGGTCTGACAGGACACATCCAGAAGACTCCAGGTTTAAGGACACCCTGCTCTGGCCAAACTTCTAGTTCTCATTTCATCCTCGGAGGAAGGTTCTCTCCCTTCTGGCCTGTTCTAACAGCACCTCATGGGATGAGCCACCTCAGCCTCCCCAACCAAATATTGAACCAGAAGAACTTCCCAAGTGTGGGCGACTTCAGGAATGGGGGGAAAAAATCAAAGATCTTGTACATGGGGTGAGACAGCAGCAGTGAGCTCCGAAAGCCGAAATCCTTCCTGAAGCAAACTACCTTGAAGGTGCACACAGGACCCTTAGGCCCTGACACTGCGTTGCCCTGTGAACTCAGGCAAATCAGTTGAAAATTTCAAAGTCTCCATGTTCTCCTTTGAAAAATAAATATTGTAAAATCTAAACTAGTTGGATGCAAGGCACATCTTCTAATTGTGAAGGTGGAAGTAGAGACCCATTCCTTCTCTTCCAGTGAACGGGCCTCTACACTGAGAAGCCAGCCGCCTGGGGTAGGAGTCAAGCAAAATGAGCTTGAATGGTGCCTCATCTTTCCTGGAGCCGTAGGGGAGGACAGGGAAGGACGGGGAGAAAGAGGGTCCCCGTTCTCTCCACTTCAGACAGGGGATTGCACAAGTGCCCCCGGAAAGTGGGGGGCACTGTCTCAGCAGCTTACTGGCAGATGAAATAATTGGCTTCTGAATCGTGTAACTCACAACACTTCTAACACCAAATGTGGGCGAGTTTTTCCTCCCGCTGAGCAATTCTCCAATTCTCTGCATTAAAAAAAAAGTTGTTTTTTTTTTTTTAAATAACTCTTTACCCATAATGTTGGAGCTCAAACTGATGACCCTAAGATCAAGAGTCACACACTCTACCAACTCAGCTGGTCAGGTGTTCCTAATTATTTGATTCAGTTCAATTCTGGAGCGTCAATTACGTCCATAATGTCCCTGGAGTTAGCGCAGACCCCACAGGGGAAAGGCTCAATCTTCGAGACTGTCCTCCCACCTGTACTTCTGCCCCATGGGCTGTAAATTGGGGATTTCCTCGACCTCTGCCGCACATTCCACGTTGCTAGAATGGCTCACAGAACTCAGGAAAATGCTTCACTTACATTTACCAGCTTATTATAAAAAAATACAACTAAGGAACCAGCCTATTATTAAAAAAAATACAACTAAGGACAAGTCAAACGGCAGAGAAGCGTGGGGCAAGCATGGGAGAGGGGAGTGGGGCTTCCAGGCTCTCTGGGTACAGGGCCCTCCCGGCAGCTCCACGCACTCACCAACCCAGAAGCTCCCAAGCCCAGTTGTTTAGGGATTTTTGTGGAGGTTCTGCCATGTCTAATTATTTATCTTCAACATGGTGCTCCCACCACCATTTACTAAACAATGCTCTTTACGCCCTTGATTTGAAAGGCCAACTTGACGAACCAATTACGTTCTGGAACGTAGTTTGGTCTGTTTCTGGAATCTATACTATCATTTAAGTCTTCTGCAGTTTTGAGGTTATTTTATTCTATTTTTTTCAACGTGGGGCTCAAGCTCAGGACCCGGAGATCAAGACTCGGTTGTTCTACCCAGCCAGCCAGGCCCCCCTCGAGATTATTTTAATCACTGTATCTGCATTTTATGTCTTACTATCTGCAAGAAGGGGTTTTCTAGAGAGAATCTTCAGTATTTTCAAATTGTGAAGGAAAGGTGTGAGCAGAGAGGTGCTGTGCAGACGGAAGATTGCTGAAGCTCGGGGACACGGTTTCCTGAGCCAGTTGAGGAGCTAGGCTGGACCCGGAGCAGGGCACATGGGACCCTGTGAGGGGACAGAGGAGGTTAAGGATGGTGGCAGCAGTCTCGGCTCCCCTTACAGGGAAAATGACCTTTTCTCTTGTTCCTGAAGCAATGGCAGTGTTCGGCAGCTGCATTTTGTGTCTGTGACGCTACGTCCATCCCAAGAATCCGCAGCTGAATCGGGCAGGCTGGAGCCAGGCTCGGTGAAGTTCACGAGCAGCCTGCGCCGTGATGTGGCTGAGAGCTCCGTGCAAACTCGGGCCGCCACCTCGGTCAGAATCTAGTGGGCCGATCTGCCTGACCGCCCTTTTCTGGTTCGGGGATCCTTCATATAAAGCACAGATGGACGGTATGAATACAGTCTCTTTTCTTCTCTTCCCTAGCCCCATGGGGAGTAAAGGAGAGTTCGTGTGCCTGGCCAAAAGCAAGGCGAGGACTGGAATTTCCTTACCACTGTGGTCAGGGGCCCGGGGTGCTCGCCGCAGAGAAAGGGGTGGGGGCTGCTAGTTCTTTCCAGACCCGGGGCCTAGAGGCCACTGGGTGTTGCTCTTCCAATTACCGAGAAGCAGCCAGTCGGCCAGGCGGTCTCAGGGCGGGAGTGGATGCGCCTCCAGGCTGCCCCAGGACAGATGGCCACAGAGCCTTCTTGTGATGGGGCTGGCTGATTAGCTTGGCATGATAACACACCTGTCTTTAAAAATAACCAGCCGCGGGGCGCCTGGGTGGCTCAGCCCGTTAACCCACCAGCTTTTGATTTCAGCTCAGGTCAGGATCTCACGGTTGTGGGATCGAGCCCCGTGTGGGGCTCTGCGCTCAGCGTGGAGTCTGCTGGTCCCTCTCCCTCTGCTCCCTGCCCCCTCCTCTCACGCACTCTCGCTCTCTAAAATAAAGAAATAAAATCTTTTTAAAGATTTTTTTATTTATTTGACAGAGAGAGACAGTGCGCGCGCGAGAGAACACAAGCAGGTAAGCGGGAGAGGGAGAAGCAGGTTTCCAGCGGAGCTGGGAGCCCGATTCGGGGCTCGATCCCAGGACCCCGAGATCAAGACCTGAGCCCAAGGCAGCTGCTCAACGACTGAGTCACCCAGGCACCCCAATAAATAAAATCATAAAAAAACCAGCCCAGAGCCAATCAAACATTATATGTGCAGCTAAAATTCCAACTGCTGATCTATACTCAAATGTCATCTGTTTTATACTTTAAAGTTTTAATGAATTTAAGAGAACAGTCTCCGCTCTTAAGGGAGAGAGTGTCTTTACAAAATGGCATTTACTTTTCGGGGCCCACAAAATCCAGGGGAATTCCTCTGGGGACCCTGCCAATTCATTAGGTTCATGGTCTTCAATATGTAGTCTCCACGTATTTGGAGTGTAGGCAAAGGCTTTCCCAGGAGCACACATACCTGGGTAGTTTTAAGGAATGAATTTCTCGATGTTCAACTTGTGTATGTATATTTTCCTAAAATTTATCTGCCTGAGAGTTTGCTCTCCTGTCCTCTTTTATAACTATCCCTTCTCCGTTTATTATGTATCTTGCGGAGGCTACTGGCCCTGGTGTGGACACCTTGCATATGAAGGCCAAAGGCAGCTGGAGGTGTGGGGTGAGGAGCTGAGCAAGTGAATGCCTAGGGATGCATTGGTAGGTTCTTTTGCAAATTGGCGAGTTTTCAAGTGGAGGATGATGTAAGCCTGTGGTTACCTTTTAATCTGAGGACTATTCAAGTGATGTCTTTGATGATAGACAACTAAAAAAGTAACTTATTTTTCATGGTAAATGATCAAAATAATTTTATCAGGAATGCTGAGAAATGTTTAAATAATTGAAGTGCATTTTTATAGACAAATACCTTCCATTTCTATGTATTTATTTGAACAAAGTTTTCACAATTGTTTTCAAAAAATGTAAATAAGAATAGTCTTATTCTTTTTTTTTTAAAGATTTTATTTATTTATTTGAGAGAGAGAGAATGAGAGAGAGAGCACATGAGAGGGGGAAGGGTCAGAGGGAGAAGCAGACTCCCTGCCGAGCAGGAAGCCCTATGTGGGACTCAATCCAGGGACTCCAGGATCATGACCTGAGCCGAAGGCAGTCGCTCAACCAGCTGAGCCGCCCAGGCGCCCCGAGAATAGTCTTATTCTTATGAACTAGTCTCAGTCTATTATCCACAGATTTGTAAGTAATTGAAAAAAAAGCCCCAAACTCAAAACCATTAAACAAAATAGTCCCATTCATCTATTAAGAGCTTCATTCTCAATACATATTACTTTTTATTTTATAATTTCTGTTTTATATCTTACTTTATGTTTGCTTTATATTTAATGACTTAAAATATGTAGTATTTAGGTGCTTTGATCAATTGTTTACTGATAACACTTGTAAAGATAATTCAATCCAGAAAAAAATAAAATTTTACTTGTGGTGAATGGAAATAGTTTTTTCAATTTCCATTTATATACCTATTTTTGTTTTAGACACATAGGGAAGCTCAATACAAGACTTTCAGGCCTAAAAATGTCACACTAGGGTATAATTCTGTGGGAGACAGGAAAGGCACAGAGCCAGGGTCTGCCCTCATTTCTCCCTCTCCATGGTGAGTGTTAGGTGCTGGAGGCCATGGGGTGATTGCTGTTCTCAGGTTCTCTGAGGTCATCTTCCAAGTGACAGCAGGTGTCATTAAACCCTAATTATTCAGGGGGCGCCTGGGTGGCTCAGTCGGTTAAGCATCTGCCTTCGGCTCAGGTCATGGTCCCAGGGTCCTGGGATCGAGCCCTGTGTCGGGCTCCCTGCTCGGCGAGGAGTCTTCTTCTCCCTCTCCCTCTGCTGTTCCCCCTCCTTGTTCTCTTGTGCTCTCTCTCTCAAATAAATAAATAAAATCTTTAAAAAAAAAAAACCCTATTCAGGCTACAGTAAGTTGGTCTCCAGTATTTAAAAGAGAGCAAAATACGTTTTCATTTTTCTTCTTCAGGAGAACAGGAGGCAAGGCCATACTACAAGGGGGTGAGACGGGTGTGGGGCAGGAGAGGAGATGATACCCTCCTGACACTTGCCTCTGGGATCTGAGTGTTGCTTATTCCTCATTCTGGTGAAATCCATTTGGCACAGTGGCGAGTGGAGAGGGCCAGGGTTTGGGGGTGTGTGTGTGTGATTTGTTTCAAAGTCATTCAAGGCCACATCAGAAGTTCTGATTAACAAGAAAAAGATGTTAAAATGCATAGCCTTTTTCAGGTAATTATGTTTATACATTCTTTTCTATATATATGTATTGTATTCTATATAAATAACAAAGTAAAGGATACTATCACAAAGCAGGTGTGATATCAAGGTAGCAGAATGTAAAATTAAGCTGTCTTGGGGGCGGTTGGAAATGAAACCCAGCCAACTTCAACCTCATATGGTTACACTGTACCTGTCATAACCCACATGGTTTAACGGGTGACATCCACGTCTGTCCCAGGTCTTAGCACCCACAGTGCCGATGGGGGAAGACAGAGGAGCATTTGTGGGAAGTTTGGATAGGCCAGGCCTGGGAGAAGGGGAACATCACTCTGCTCAAATTCGATGACTAGATGTCAGTAGAATGGCCACACCATATGTAAGGGGGGCTGTTAAATGTAGTTTTCCTGGATGTCGTGGATGAAGAGGACTCTGGTTGACTCCTCAGCTGGCTGTATCTGCCATCCTGGGGGTAGAAGGTTTGGAGAAAGCTGAGAAGGTTGAAAATAGCCACTGCAGCAACAGCTGGCCAGGAAAACATCAATGTCAAGTTCCAGCGTGGGGGGTGGGGGGTGGGGAGCTTTCTTCCAGCAGCTCACAACAACAGGCAGATAGTTGGTCAGATCTAGCCTGGGGTTGGTGGGGGGTGGGGATAGGCATGACAGAAGGGCAAGGGAACAAGGGAGGTGAAGATCTTGGTAGGAAAGAATCAGAGGTGAGGAGCCACCCATATTTCGTGGAGAAGGAGAGAGGACATGGTTGGTTGGCAGAAAAGGAAGGGCTCAAGGACCTGGAGGTCTGGATGAAATTGGAGAGAGATGTAGTAGATGAAAGGGGGTGAAAGCAGGGAGGGAGAGCTTGCCATCCAAGAAGGATGTGTTATGGACTGAATGTGTGTGTCCCCCACCCCCAAATCCATATGTTGAAACCCTACCCCCCAATGTGATGACATTAGGACGTGGGGCCTTTGGGATGTGATTAGGCCAAGAGGGTGGAGCCCTCATGCAGGGGATTCACATCTCATAAGAGTCTCAAGAGAGTTTGCTTCTTTCTTTCTCTCTCTCTGCCATGTGATGATACAAGAAAAAACAGCCATCTGCAACCCTGAAGAGGACCCTCACCAGAACTCAAGCATGCCAGCTCTCTGGTCTCTGACTTCCAGCCTCAGAACTGTGAGAAATAAGTTTCTGTTGCTTATAAGCCACTCGGTCTATGCTATTCTGTGATAACAGCCAGAATGAACTAAGCATGCTTGAATTTGTAATTTTGGAGCTGGGACAACCTTGGGGAGAGCTGAGATGCAATGTGTGGCCAAGGAAGTTTGGGGGGTAGGTGGTGGGGAACTGCAGTGAAGGTGATCTTTTCTCTTCTTTATTTATCCTGGATACCACCCATTTGGGTGCTGGGTCCCAATACACACCTGTTGTCTTGACCATCAGAAAGTTAAATGATTTGAATCAAAAGCAGTTAAAAATAATTAGTAAGTAGATTTTGTTTGTAAAATATTAAAAAATCAGTTTTCAGTGATGTGGATTTGTATACCATGAAACAAGATGTTAAAATACATAGTCTTTTTAAGGTAATTATGTTAACTGGTCCTTTTCTGTATATATACATTATATTCTATATAAATAATAAAGTAAAAGATACTATCACAAGGCAGGTGTGATATCAATTAAGCAAAATGTAAAATTAAGCTCTGTCTTGGGGGTGGTTGAAAATGAAACTCAGCCTCCTTCAGCCTCGTGTGGTTACACTGGACCTGTTAGGACCCACCTGGTTTATAAGTGCATGGCAAATGAAAAATAAGAACAACAGTTTTAAAGTATGATATCTTGTGTTATATTATTAGATAATATTATTAGCATCTTGATACAGAAATTGGTATTTTAGGGGGCCTAATTGGAAATAGGTAATGATTTAGACTCTAAAGATTAAAAAATACTTTTAGATTTTAGCCACAGGTAGTCAAATTTCCTTTTTTCTATAAAGCCTTCCAGGTGTCAGATAGGGAGACTTTCCGGGTAGGATCCTATCCAGGTAGGATCCCTTCCAGGCAGAAACAACTGGTGTCATTATTTGGCTGATGAAGGCAAGAAAGCTACCTATTAGGTGATGTCTGTGTCACTCAGGTACGAGGACTTGGGGGGAATCCCATAAAGAGATTGCTTTCGAAGGCTCTATCCACACTTTGCTGGGCCCTTGCTCACTGTGTTAAAGCATAGTTTTAAAATCAAATGCAGGGGCACCTGGGTGGGTTAGTCAGTTAAACGGCTGCCTTCGGCTCAGGTCATGACCTCAGGGTCCTGGGATTGAGCCCTGAGCCATCGAGCCCGGAGTAGGGCTCCCTGCTCAGCGGGGAGCCTGCTACTCCCTCTGCCACTCCCCCTGCTTGTGTGCTCTCTCTCTCTGCCAAATAAATAAACAAAATCTTTTAAAAAATAAAATAAAATGCAAAAAATATTTCTGCGTTGACTTCGATAAATAATCTTTCATCATTTAGGTCACAAATAGAATCCAAGAAGTTGATGACTGACAGTTTAATGCAAATATCATGGGATGGGTTGCTTTATCTCCTGCTTCTTCCTCTCCAGGTAGTTGCTGGTCCTTAGTGAGAGGCTGGAGCTGACCCAGTCAAGACTTCTTATCCACACCTGCAGGTACTTTTCCTCGTTGTGACTTAGAATACCCCCTCCTATTTTAGAGACTAAAACTTCTTTACGGAACATATTTGGGTCCACGAGCATACAAGGTTAAACAGTCCATACAAGACAAAGTTAAAAATTCAAAAATTTACAAAATTCCCATTTCTTACAAATTTAAAAAAATGTGTTTTTTTTTTCCTTCAAGCCCAAGTCCAAAACTTAGGTTATTCCAAAAAAAGATCTCCAACATACACTGTTTTCCTCTTCATATAAACATCATTGTAAATTCAGTCTCTGAACACAAAATGTCTGAGATTACCACTCTCCCTACATAAAAACAGTAAGTGCAGACTTCTTCAAATCTGTATTTTAACCACATGGCTCTGCTCTTTAGCTTAGAAAAATGATGACTATCATCTGTTTTCTATAATATTACTTGTTTGTTAATGGAAGCCAACAAGTATTGTGAGATTAAGTCAGGATGACAGAGGACACAGGAAAAAATGAAATCCAGTTTGTAACTACAAATGGGGGCATAAAATAAGAGTATGTTCCCTACGAAAGTCATGTTCCAAAAGGATGAACAGATGTGGTGATTTCCCCAATAGCCTGAAGTTTCTTTTTTTTAAAAACAAGGAACTATCTTTGGTTTAAAAACAAACAAACAAAAAAGATGTAAAAAATGAAGCAAAGAAAAATAATAGCAATCTGCATCCTTGTACCCAGAGCAGGAGAAGATGTTCAATGCTTAGATATAATTTCAGTCAGTCGAGCATCAAGGGAAAAAAAATCTGTCTTTAAAACCATGACTTGGCCTTGTGTCAATTGGCCATTTGGCCTCCAAACACAGTGTACCTGTTTAGTAACTGTGGACTCCCAGAGGATATTTGATGACTAAAAAAGATTTTTATCATTGATTAGTGCTCTAGGTTGAATAATTTTCCCTGCGAATTCATATCCACCTGGAACCTCAGAATATAACTGTATTTGGAAATAGGGTAATTAGCAATTAGTTAGGTTAAGATGGGGGTCATACTGGATTAGGTTGGGCCCTAAATGAAATGACTGGTGTCCTTATAAAAAGACCTCATGGAGACACAGAGACACAGGAAGAATGCCCTGTGAGGATGGAGGCAGATATTGGAGGGATGGTTCTAAGGGTTAGGAATGCTGGCAGCTACCAGAAGTGAGGAGAGAAGCAGAGCGGGAGTTTTCCCTGGAGACATCAGAAAGAGCATGACCCTACCGACACCTTGATTTTAAACTTCTGGCCTCCAGGACTGTGAGAGAATAAATCTCTGTTGTTTAAAGCCACCCAGTTTGTGGTACTTCATTTTGGCAGCCCTAGGAAACCATTATGGTTAGGTTGAGTGACATATGGAGGTGACAATGACATTTTTTCTCAATGTTATAATGATCAGCCTAAAGCACAGCCTGAGCCAACCCAAGATGCTTCCTGTTGGAAGAGTGCAGTTCACAGGTTCTTTGGTTCAGAGTTACTTAAAACAAAGCTGATAGATTTCCTTTCAGATAGAGAAATAATTTTCTATTTTAAATATAGTTATAGTACACTTCATGGTATCTTTAACTTCAGGAAATTGAACTCTGCGCAGAAACATCATACATTGCAGTCTTTGAAAATACTACTTTTCATAATTTGATTTTGCATTTTCCTTTACCTCCAGGTCAGCCACAGAGAAATATCATATTTAATTTTACTTTCAGCTAACAGTTATAAATGTTATGTTTCTTGGTCCTCCGAATGCCCTCCAAACCACTCTGTTGCTTATTTACCAAACTTTATAAGACTGTGAATCTTTATTGTGATTTTTTTGAGGCTTAGACAACATTTTTATATGCTGATCAGAGCACACAGATTACTTAAACTAACAAGTGATGATACATCTCAATAGAAATGTAAACAGAAAATTAATTCATCATTCTGCTCATGGTTCTTTCCTTCTTTCGTCTTGATACACTATACTGTTTTATGAACTTTCTTCTGTGTGTTAATATAAAAAAGGAAGGTATTATGATCCCTTTTACACAGAGACCTCATGGACTGAAGGGCTTGCTCAACATCACATTTTTCTTATCCTTGCCTGGGTCTTCTCATGAGGTTACTGCCAACTTTTCCTCCTGTTCTCAGCCCAAATCTCATCCTGTGGCACTCTCAATTTCCTTTCTTTATCAGGAAGGAATTCCCTGTTCATAAGTATGTGCCCTGAAATGGCCAACCAACTTGTTCTTGGAAATGTGTCCCCTTGGATCAGTGCAGGGAAATAAGGCATAATGGCAAGGCAAGACCCCCTTTACCTATACTCATCTGCAGCCAAGATGGAACCTAAAGACCATTGGCTAGGTCTGGCCATTAACCTGACATAATTATAAAAGCATAGATGTTTGTCTTCTGGTGACATTTACCCTGAAGCACAGTGAAGTTTGGTCTGACATCTGGCTTCACGTTTTGCTTTCTCTATCCTGTGGTCTGATCTTGTAAGCATGGAGCTGGTACTTGTTTCCCCAGATGATCACAAGTTTTGAGAAAGCTTTTGAAAGGTGAGGGGATTACATAAGTTGTGATCCATAGTTAGATCATCTGAAACTTTGCTCTGCATGTGAAGTGGATGCGCATGGTGGCCACGTTCTTGGAAATACAGATAGCTTTCATAGAGATAAATTAAACATGCAAATTTGAACTTGCCAGCCAGCTAACACAGGAAGTGTATTAGATTTACATAATCAGGATTTTAGAATTTGAGAGATTTGGGGTCTCATGTATACACTTTTCTTTAATGGCAGCTCCAGCTAGTGCTTTTAAATATTGTTGATCCAGAGAAAATGAGAAGAAAGCCAGCCGAGTTCTGGGAGCCGGTATTGTGGGATGGTACCTTCAAACACTGGGGAACTTACTAGTGATTGTCTTAGAGGCAGATGGCCTCACAGGTCACTAATTCTGTGGACTCCGTGTAAGAGAATAGAAGTGAGTGGTCAAGATAAAGGTCAAAAGAAAGAGTAAAACAAACAGCGGGGACTACAGACCTAGGCTAGGAAACGCCACCCAACGTTTCATTGGAATGGTGATCGTCTTTTCCTATCAAGTATCAAGTTCCATCTGTTGGGGCATTTTTCTTTTCTAACTTCTATAGCAAACAAATTAATTATTATTATTTTTTTACAACTGGGGGTGTGTGTTTGTGTTTTTAAGATGGTTCTTAGACTTTTTAAAAAAAATATTTTATTTTTAAGCAATCTCTACACCCAACATGGGGCTCGAACTCACAATCCCAAGATCAAGAGTCACAGGCTCTACTGGACTGAGCCAGCCAGGGGCCCTGGGTTCTTCGACTTTTTATCCCTCTTTATATCAGGTTAGATTTTAGTTTGTAAACGTGATATAAAAAAAGATCCTGCAAAATGTTACAAGGAGAACCCAGAAATGCACACTTTGCATCCCAACCTGTCAACAAATTGCGGGGAAAGCACACGAATGAGATGTCCCATGGCAGCTGATGTTGAATTTCCTTGCTGCCCAACTTACAACTCATCTGACTAAAAACAATACTTAACCTCAATGTTTTTCTGTCATTTCAGGATCTCACTGTACTGAAACATGCCACTGTGGTACACAATTAAGAAGGGAATTGAAACAAGGGAAATTTTTACTGTTAAGAACTATAATAAGAGGGGTGCCTGAGTGGCTCAATCAGTTAAGCATCTGCCTTCGGCTCAGGTCATGATCCTGGAGTCCCTGGATCCAGCCCCACATCAGGCTCCCTGCGCAGTGGGGAGTCTGCTTCTACCTCTGCCCCTCACCCCACTTGTGCTCTCCCTCTCTCTCTCAAATAAATAAATAAAATCTTTAAAAAAAAAGAACTATAATAAGAAATAGTGCTTGCTTCATTGTATCATTTCTACACTCTCTAATCATGTGAACTCTACGCGGATAGTATAGCAGGAACTTCATCTTGCTTTCTTTGGCCCAGCTTTTTGGGCAGCCCCCCACTGCCACCCTTGGTAAACATTAAGTGTTTAATAAGGAGACAGATGCCCAGATATTGGCTCCCAGTACTGAAGGAGTCCACCAGTGACTGTGGACACTTCGGGAAGTCATTCTTCACCACAAAACAGGGTGGTTGGTTTCTCTCTCTCTCTTTCTCTCTTTTTTTAAATAGATTTGGGCTTCTTAGTGATATATGTTGAATTTTGGTTGTTCATTATTAAAGTCTATAATAATTAACATCAAAATATAAATAATTGAAATTTAAGCATAAAAAATTCGATGAGTAAAATAGTGTCCCAGAGGAGAAGTAAAAATCCAAAGCTACTCATAAAAGCAGATTTCCATATAGCTTGTGTTAGGTAGCATGGTACTGTGTGTGTGTATGTATTTGGGGGGTAATATTAGTTTGCTAGGGCTGCCATAACGGAGAACTACAAGTGGTACGAAGTACTATTTCTGCTTAAACAGCAGAAATTAATTTTCTCACAGTTCTGGAGGCGGAAGTTTGAAATCAAGTTGTTGGCAGGGTTAATGTTTTCTGAAGCCTGTCTCCTTGGCTTGCAGATGGCTCTCTTCTCTCTGTGTCTTCACATGGTCTTCCTTCTGTGTGTGTCTGTGTCCAAATCTTCTCCTCCAACAAGGATACCAGTCATATTGGATTACGGTCCACCTTAATGACCTCATTCTAACTTATTTACCTCTTTAAAGACCCTATCTCTGAATATCATCATACTCTGAAGTGCCAGAGTTAGTATATCAACATAGGGATTTGGGGGGCACACATTTCAGTCCATAACAATGGGTATGTGGCCTTAACAGCTTTATCGAGGTATAATTTATGTGCTATAATTTTTACCCATTTTAGAACTCAGTGGTATCATTCTAAGTCTCAAAGAACACAATGATTTAATGGCAGTATTGATGGCAGCCCAATCGTTCCATTTTCAAATTACTTCCTAAATTTCATATTTTAATAAAGGGCTAAAACTATTGCCTTTACAAATGAAAAGCCTGGTAGTATAAGGGAAGTATATAGAAAGTATACGGGAAAACCCTGGAAGTAGATGGGAAATCTCCACACTTTCCTCTCAATTTTGCTATGAACCTAAAACTGCTCTAAAAAAATTAAGTCTTAATAAAATTAAGTCTTAATAAAAACAAAACAATTGCTTATTAGCCTGAAATTTTCCATGATCAATTGTACTGGTAGTAATACATTTTGTACTTAGCATTCTGCCTGCTTTTGGTTTTGCTTAGCCATGGTTTTCTCATAGAAGGATGAAGGCACGGGCCCCAATCATTGAAGGCTTTCATCTGTTAAGGACAGTTTGCTAGAACAGGAAGAGCACTGGGCCTTGATTTGGAAGATCTGAGTTTGGTCTGAGCTCCATGCTCTCCTCTCTGAGCCCTGGTCCCCTCAACAAAGTAAGACCCTGCATACCATGTGGGATTGTTATAAGCATCAGATGAGATTACATAGGTCAAAAATCCTTGCATATTATAAATTGCAAGGTAAATGTAAGGTGGTATTACTTTTTGAAGGGAAATAAAAGGGGGCCCCTAATTAGAAAGAATTTAAATAAACTCTTCTGAATTAACAGTTTATTCACTTAGAGGTGTGATTATCTTGCTAGAACCTAACTTTAAATTGGTTTATGATCTAATTATTAATGGACTAAACCACCTAAAGAAATTGACTCAAAAGCACAAAGAGCAATTAAGTTTTTTTTCTTTTAAGATTTTATTTATTTATTTGAGAGAGAGAGAACAAGCAGTGGGGAGGAGCAGAGGGAGAGGGAGAGAGAGAGAAAGAGAGAGAGAAAGAAGCAGACTCCCTACTGAGCAGGGAGCCTAATGAGGGACTCCATCCCAGGACCCTGAGATCATGACCTGAGCTGAAGGCAGATGCTTAACCGACTGAGCCACCCAGGTGCCCCAGGATGTATGTTAACTATTACAAAATTAGGCTGTCAAGTTCACGGACAGAAGTCATATTGATAACATCTTTAAGTACATCTCTTATTAGATTACGTTTAATACACTGGGTAAGCTGTTTTCAGTTTGAAGTTTCCTTTGCTTTTGCTCGCAAAGGTCTCTTCCCCAAAAGTTATGAATTATTTGAATATAGGGTTTGAAAAAGAAAGACTCATTCCCAACGCTCCCCTCTGCCATCTATCTGGGTTCAGATCATCCCGACTGCAGCCAAAATGCTCTGATATTAAAATCACACTTGGATCTTAATTGAAATATGCTTAGTGAGGCAGGTTTATCGTGAATTGATTTATCATTAAATAAGGCTTCCTCAGAACCCATACTTTTAATAGAAATCTTTAGTCCTTGGGGCACCTGCGTGGCTCAGTCATTAGGTGCTTGCCTTCAGCTCAGGTCATGATCCCAGGGTCCTGGGATCGAGCCCCGCATCGGGCTCCCTGCTCCATGGGAAGCCTGCTTCTCCCTCTCCCACTCCCCCTGCTTGTGTTCCCTCTCTCGCTGTGTCTCTCTCTGTCAAATAAATACATAAATAAATCTTAAAAAAAAAAAATCTTTAGTCCTTGAAGCAATGCACCCAAATAGAAGGTAGGCTCCTTCTTTGTAAAATGGAAGAAGGCTTATTGTGGCAGGAATGTAGACATGGGGAATAGGTATGAATATGCAGGATGATTCTTAGGTAGGTATTTTAGGAAATGATGTTATTCCCACAAAACCATCAGTGCTTGCTTATCCTTTTAACTTTTGTAAGAGTCCACTGAGCAGTGTGTGTGGGAACCCCCCTTTGTGGACCAATGACCGATGAAGTTTGCAACTTCAAGTAAACTAAAGTGCTGGTTAATTATATTTAGAACTTATGACTGGCAATTCTTAGATTGAATCACTCAACTTCTAAAGAACTGGTGTATTAAGAACATTAAGGTTTCTTATATATATTACAAATCATCTTTCTTTCTGAACGAATTTTCTTTTTTTTAAAGATTTTATTTATTTATTTGACAGAGAGAGGCACAGCGAGAGAGAGAATACAAGCAGGGAGAGTGGGAGAGGGAGAAGCAGGCTCCCGGCTGCGCAGGGAGCCAGATGTGGGGCTCGATCCCAGGACCCTGGGATCATGACCTGAGCCGAAGGCAGACGCTTAATGACTGAGCCACCCAGGTGCCCCTGAATTTGCTTTTTCAAATGGAAACCGCTAGTGGTGCGTTGAACCATATGTGGAAAGAAATCAGATAACAGAAAGTTCCGTTCGTTTCCCCAGGATGTTAATTTTAAATATTCTTTTTACAAACAGATCTATCTTAATGCAGTTGCTTTTCCTTCATTGAGACTGAAGTCTAACCTGGCAGGAGAGTTCAGTATCTCAACACACATGATATTTCTTAGGAAAGCCATTAAAAACAGCTGGGGCTAAGAGAGTCTCCAGGTCCCAAGGCCATGGCTAAGTTATAAAAGGCAAGTGGAGGATATCCAGCTGCAGGTTCTCCCTTAGATGGGTATCTCAAGGGAAGAGCAAAATGTCTTTCCTACTGAACCCCCCAGAATATATTTTGCTCTTTAGATAAAAGTGGGAGAGAGAGGACTCTAGAATTGT
Source organism: Mirounga leonina (assembly GCF_011800145.1). Classification (NCBI taxonomy): domain Eukaryota; kingdom Metazoa; phylum Chordata; class Mammalia; order Carnivora; family Phocidae; genus Mirounga; species Mirounga leonina. The sequence continues at coordinate 15,599,456 of NW_023270854.1, read as the reverse complement.
TTGAGGTGTAGTCTTAAGGGATGTGTGAGATTGTACTCCGTAAAAACGAACTTAGGTGGAACCTCAGAAACAGAGGTGGTACCAAGGTAGCATATGGCCTTTTTAGCATCCAAGGTAACTACTAAATCTGCCTCTGGAACTCCTCACAAGGGAGGAGGCTGGCGAAATTGACACAGGGGCAGACTTATGTTTTTAATCAGAAACTCTCTTCCCTTTATTCCTGTTCTTTTAAAATAGGAGTGAACAAAAACCTGACATTTTTCCAAGCCTCAATTTTCCGTATGACTGCTTCTTTTCATCAAATTGCTTCCGGAGTACTCATCTCTAAATTATTCCCTGATTAGTGAGATGTGGTAACTTGTAAAGGAAGCTACCTTTTTTTTTTTTTTTAAGCCCAATGTGGGGCTTGAACTCACAACCCTGAGATCAAGACCTGACCTGAGATCAAGAGTCAGATGTTTGGGGCGCCTGGGTGGCTCAGTTGGTTAAGCGACTGCCTTCGGCTCAGGTCATGATCCTGGAGTCCCAGGATTGAGTCCCACATTGGGCTCCCTGCTCATCAGGGGGTCTGCTTCTCCCTCTGACCCTCCCCCATCTTGTGCTCTCTCTCTCTCTCTCTCAAATAAACAAAACCTTTAAAAAAAAAAGAGAGATGCTTAACCAACTGAGCCACCCAGGCGCCCCAGCACCTACTTCTAAAGAGATCTGGAGAAGTGCTGAGCAATCGGTTTTAATTCCAAATAGTGTAAGCTGAGTTGCTGGGTTCATTAATGATTACTCTGAATGGTGTTTCCATGTGCAATGGCAATGAACATTAGAACTTACATTCGTTTTCTCTGACTGCAGGGGCTGCACATTCTAGCACTGTAAGGACTTGCTGTGTTTCTCCAGTTTTCAGATGGTTTCCATGATTCCATTCTTCTTAGGGCATCAGTCCTCCCGGGAGGTGGAAGACTTTCGCCTTAATCTGCGACAGTCTTCCTGCAGACACTGATGGTGGAAGACTTTCAGGACATCTCTGTAGATGGAAAAAGCTGATGCAGACAGAAGGACATCTCCCTGGAGGTGGCTCCTGAGGAAGACCTGTGGGGAAGGGGAAGGGAGGTAAAAAAAAAAAAAAAGCCAAATTCATTGATGACCTTCAGTAGAAGCAACGAGATAAACGACAAATCAGTCTTAAAGGAAATACATTAAAGGCCAAGTTTTCCAAATCAAATTGGTGCTCCGTTGTGCATATCAAAAACATGTGTACTAGAGAGGGAGATGGATTTTTAAATGTGCTTTGCTAGGGTTAGCGTGTGTCTACATTTTCATCCAGCACATATTTTCATTGTCAAATATCTCCCTGGGATTCTGTTAATTTTTAGAAATACAAAGATGCAAAAGACATAATTTCTGCTAAGATGGAACACAAATTAATAAAGGTCTTAATCTCAAAAGGGTATTTGAGTGATTAAAAAAACATTTTTGGGGAAATATCATTGTACAGCAAACACAAAATATATACATGAAATAGTTCTAAGGCTTGTAGTACCCTCAGAATGAAACTCTGACAGATCATATATATCTCCAACATAACAGTTAATATTCATTTGTTAATCTATTGTCCTCTGGCATCAACTGCATATAAAAATGAGTTCATCTTTATCAATGAAAACATGGTGTATTTTTCCACTTTAATAGTACTTGACAAAAACAACTAACCTTTAAAAAGAAAAAACACACTAACCTTTGAAAGGCTTACTGTGACTCATTGAATCCAGTTGCATTTATACAAATGAGCACTTGATTAAATTTTAAGATAGGAAAAGAAATTTGCTGAGAGACTTTTAACATCCTCTAAATAATTGGTTTTCATGCTGTATGTTTACTTTATGCTGTAACGAATACTGTACTTGCATTGCCTTTGTAAATATTTACTTGTTCTAATAAAAGAGAAACAGAAAAAAAAAGTTACTCATTCTTGTGCAAAGAACAAGGAAGTTCATGAACACAATCCCTCAGTGGCACCAACAACGGCCGACTTCAACTTTTGACCACGTCAATCCCGAATGTCCGGGTTGAGCTGAGCTGCTATAGAAACTCCAGAGGCGCTCCAATTGCGCTACCTAACGAACTCTGGGGGACATTTGTGTGGTGAGCTCAGATATAGAAACAGAGCCACAGAGAAGTGAAAGCAATCACTGATGCTTTAGATTGAGAACAAGCCCAGAGAAATGATTAGAATTCTTGAGTCTTAATGCGCCGTTCCGATCCCTGGGTCTGGTTTTCCCCTGAATTAGGTCATGGAACATAATTTTGCCTAGAAGAGAAATCCTATTCTTTAACTTTAAAGCTTAACCCCCACTCCCAAAAGGCACACGAGCTGCTTCTACACCAAAATACCACGTGTCAGAGGGAAAGCATCTTTAAAATCTTCCCCCCAACACTGTAATCCGTTACATTTAAGGTGCAATGCAGTGACTAGTGGTGGAGCTAAAACATACAGTATTGAAAAGTAAAATTTAATTTTTGCTAGCTCACATTCGAGCTAAAACAGCTCGTACTAGTAATTTAGAATATATCCTAAAAGACTCTTCTAAGCTTCAAATACGAATCAAGTCACAGCTATTATTAGAGTGGACATTTTTTAAAATAAAAAGGTATCCGTGCATTTCTGCTGAATGAGACCTCCCTCAAGAGACACACTTGTTCATTATTCTGTCACTGTTAAGGCCAACATTGCCCAGTTTCCAGAATGTTTTGCAGCTGATCATTTCAGAGTGTTCTCAAGTAGGTCAGAAGAAAAAAAAGCCTTTAATGATGACCTTCATGCTCTCCTTTGATGACAGGAAGTATAGAGGCCAAGCAAAGAATAACCTGCTTCTGTACTATAAACCTACATTTTGTTTAGTGTTTTGAAAAACAGCATATGTAATTCAGACTAAATGTGTTTGTCTGTTTGTTTATTTATTTGTTTTTAAAGATTTTATTTATTTATTTGACACAGAGAGAGAGACAGCGAGAGAAGAAACACAAGCAGGGGGAGTGGGAGAGGGAGAAGCAGACCCCCCACCAAGCAGGGAGCCCGATGTGGGGCCCAATCCCAGAACCCCAGGATCATGACCTGAGCCGAAGGCAGACGCTTAACGACTGAGCCACCCAGGCACCCCCTAAAGATGTTTACTCTTGTAATTAGTCACAAGGAATTTACCTTGGCAATTTTTGCTGTCTAGAAAAGCGCATTCAGCTTTTATTTATTTCTAAAAAAATATTTATTTATTTTTATTTTTTTTAGAGGGAGAGAGTGGGTGGAGGAGGCGCAGAGACAGAGAGAATCCTAAGCAGGCTCTACACCCAGAGTGGAGCCCAGTGCAGGGCTCGATCTCACAATTCTGAGATCATGACCTGAGCCTCAAGATTTGGAGGCTCAAAAAAATGAGCCATCCAGGTGCTCCAACAAAAGTGCATTCAGCTTTTAACCCACTGTATTCTGATAGTTCCGATTTTGCCTGTACTTAAATGACTTTCACGTTTCTTGAGGTTTGAAATGTGATCTCCTGCATAAATTCACAGATATCTGGAGGTTCAGAGACACAATGCCATTGAGACAGCTTATTTCTAAAATAACATTGGGAAGATATGGATGACAAAATATTTTGTGTGTGACTTCTGGGAGATGCAGCTTGGATATAGAAATATTGGCACTTCGGAACATTTAACCCTGTTTATGGGTTAACTGGTTTACGGGAATGACAGGCAAGAATCGTGTATTCCAAATATTTCATGCAATCAAGTTATGTTTTTCTATTCAAGCATTTCATTTTTTAAAAATATTGGCATTTTTCAAACATATAGAAAAGGAATGTATTCATTTGTCTATTGAGAGTCTACTACAGGCCAGCAGCTGATCTCCATGCCTAGGATACATCAGAGAGTTAGGTAGACAAAAATCCCTGCTTTTACGAAGAATATGTTCTCGCAGAGGAGACAGACAATAAAGAATTACTGCAGAGATAACCTTGAGCAAATAATGGCAATGGGACCCATTGACAAACAAAGAATTGGACTTCGATAGTCCTTCTCTGGCAATGAGTCAACAAGCAGACTATGTGGGTCTTGATACTGGGAGGTGGGCGGATGTGGTCGGGGAGGCCTGGGGAGTTCTGACTGTATCAGTGTTTTCTGGGAAGTGGGGAGCAGGGACATCAGCAGAAAGTGAGGAAGGGGGAAGAGGTGCTGGAGGTTTGAAGACAGAAGCTCAAGGGCTGATCAATTTATCTCTTTAGTACAGAAAATTATGTAACAAACACTTGTCAACAACCACGGAGATCTAACAGATGGCAGTTTCCCAGGCTTTGCTCAGATTGTTTAAAAAAAGAGTTACAGAGATGGTCAAAGTAACTCCCCACCGATCAATTTGCCCTTTCCATCCTCCCAAAGGTGGACCACTCCCTCGAAGCTGGTGGGCATGATACCCAAGCATGTTGTTCAAATTACTGCTGTTTAAGTTGGATTTGCAGCTGCTCGCTTCTCTACTAGAGATACCATCTACCTCTAGAACTTTTTCACCATTCCCAGTGTAAACTCTGTACCCCTTAAACAAGTACTCCCCCTTGGCCCCTCCCTTATTCTACTTTCTGTCCCTGTGAATTGGCCTATTCTAGGCACTTCATATAAATGGAATCACACAGTATTTGTCCTTCTGTGTCTGGCCTGTTTCACTTAGCATAATGCTTTCAAGGTTCGTCCACATTGTAACATACATCAAAATTTCATTCCTTTTGGCAGGCTTTTAGTATCATAAAAACTTACTGCAACAACCATCACGTGGGTGCAGGGGCACAAGGATTAAAAACCTTGGTGATGTCTCCTGTCTTCCTCTTCAGGGTCTCTGGCGGACCCTAGCACAAAATCATTCTCCACAAACGGCTCCTGAGCAGTTTCATTAATGCCGCCTACAAACCATCCTGAATTTATACGGGAAGGCAGGATCTTGTTCCTAGCAATGCATCGAGATCCTGGAAGGCTGCCAGGTGGCCGGCTCTGAGGCCGTGCTTGCTGCAATTTATCTGTGCCAGGCGGGGCCCGGCAGGTGCAAGGGAAGACAGCAACTGGATATCAAAAGCAGTGCTGTCTGCTGACCAGAACTAGGGCCGGCGCAGGCAGGGGGCCGAGAAGAAACATTTTGGTAATGGTTTCCATCATTTTCCTCCTTGGAAGGAAATCGTCTTTACAATGACAGAGCCCCACAAGGAGAGATCTCGAATCACGGTGATTGTATGTAGCCTTTCATAACTGTGCATTCTGCTGCTTAATTGATGACTTTTGAAGTTTAAAAGACTTGGATTTGGCAAATCTACAGTTTTAAATCCCTTGGTCATTTAATCTCAAGAATTGTTGTGTTTCAGAAGAAATCCTGCCTCACTTTGCAGGTCTCTTTTCTCAGAAGATCGAATGCTTAAAAAGTGTTTTCTAAAGTTCTTACCATGAGCAATATTATTTTTGAAATGAGAAAACATGTTCATGGTAAGACTCACTTTTGTTCTTGTTGTTAAATATAAAGGGACTTGTGCGTTCTGTATTAGAGCTGTCTTTCTCTTCTGTAGGCTATTACTCATGCTGGTAGCAGTAAGGAACTTTTTAAAAAGGCTTAATATAAGCCATGCCTGGGTAGGCATTTTATACACATCCTTACTTAATGTTTGCAAGTCTTCCATGAAGTAGATGATAGATTCATTATCATGATAGTCATCTCATGAATGAGGATACTGAGGCTTAACATGGTTACAAAATAAATGGCAAAAGGCAGGCATTACCAAATGCCAGTGCCCTCATTCTTAGCACTACACTGCATCAGGTTATCAGAGCAAGTTCAAGATGGAAGGGCGACTAGAAATATGTGGTCAAACACCCTGTTTTATGAATCAGGAGACAGGCCATGAGTGGCGTCAGCTCTGTTCCTTGCTGGGGTGAGCTTGTTAATTGCAGAGCAAGACCCAGGGTCTCCGACCCCAGATGACCCATGTGCTTTCATATACGATTGCTGCAATTTCTTGTAAAATGCTTTATATCCAATGGCTTAAAAGACAAAAGTCTGGGGATGCCTGGCTGGCTTGGTCGGTGGAGCTCAGGGTTGTGTGTTCCAGCCCCACGTTGGGTGTAGAGATTACTTAAAAATAAAAATCTTAAAAAAACAAAACCAGGGTGCCTGGGTGGCTCAGCTGGTTAGGTGTCTGCCTTCGGCTCAGGTCATGATCCCAGGGTCCTGGGATCGAGTCCCATATCGGGCTCCTTGCTCAGTGAGGAGTCTTCTTCTCCCTCTGCCTGCTGCTCCCCCTGCTTGTGCTCTCTCTCTCTCTCGTTCTCTCTCACTCTTATATAAATAAATAAAATTCTTAAAAAAACAAAAACAAAAACAAAACAAAGCTCTGGTAAATACTGAAACATGAAACAGTAAGTTGGAGAAGGGTGAGCTGGGAGGTGAGGTATCATGATTTTTCTAGAAAGTGACGAAATGGTTTGGTATTTCAAGGTGTCACAACTGCATTCAGTTAGACTCCTTCTCTTCAACCCATCCTGCTTGCTGTCTCTCCTCCCTACCTCCCACCTCTCGTCTAGTTCCTTCGGCTGCCTTTTAACAGCAAGACATCCCATCCCAAAGGCGACTCCTGGGCTTGGATAATGGTGTCAACTGATTAAAAAAATGTTTCTTGGACCTGCTGGAGATATGGAAGTAGAAGCTCAAAGCAAGCAAAAAAAACCCAACATTAGTAATAATAATCCTTAGTTCTGTGGCTAGCTGTGAGAAATCAAAGCCTTTATTTGTGTTTGAGTGCCTGGGTGTCCTTTGTTATTTTCCCCATATTTAGTATTGCTGTCCCATGTATTTTATTATTATTTTTTTAAAGTTAATTTTTTAAGTAATCTCTACACCCAATGTGGGACTCGAACTCACGACCCCCAGATCAAGAATTGCACGCTCTACTCACTGAGCCAGCCAGGTGCCCCGTTCAATGTATTTTACATTTATTTTTTGTTGCCAATTAGCTTCATTGTCTTCTACTTACAGCCGTCAATTTAGCTGCTGCCACCTTCCAGGGCATGGGGCAGGGTCGGGTGGGATGGGAAAGGACCAGACACTAGGTGCATCCTTAGATCTGATTGCAGTTTGTGCTCAGACTCCCAGAGTCATGACACCTAATTCCCTGGCATATTCCAGAAGCCCCGTTCTGCTGAGAAGACACGCTGAAGCCCAGCGTCAAATGCTGGTGTTGGCCGCATGCTGCCGCTGGAGACCAACGGCAGGTGTCCCCAGGCTTGCCCCCTTCTTTCCCAGGACAGGGTGCCTGGGACTAGCTGAGAACTTCACCGCACCGTCTGCTCAGCGCGGCGCCTCCAGACCCCGTGAAGGAGCGAAGGAGCGAAGGAGCAGCTCTCTGCAGAACTCACGCACCTGGACTCGAACAGCAGTGGTGGTTTCATCTGCAAAACAGGAAAGCCTTATATAGCAAAACCTCAACTAACAGGAAGCCAACGAATCCAAACCCCTCATTCACCAGTGACTCTTGTAACCAACTGATTATTCTTCTCAAATAATTGTACTTCATGTTCCTGCTGCTAAAAAAACCCTCCAAAACCCAGATCTCAATTTGCACACACTTTCAGAAAGTACAAGAGATTTTTTGATATACAGTTCTGTACAGTACCCACCCCTCCCGCTTCTTTTGACCCTTTTTATTATTAATATCCCTTTGCCTTAATCACAGTCTCTACTTTTATCCTACATTTGTATAGTATGCATTTTTATAAACAGCTTCAAATCTCTTTGAAACAAAACTACAAAGGAAGTAATCACTGCAAATATATTTCTGCTAAATACAGCCTTCTTAAAAGGCCCACAAAAAAACTGCTCGTTGCTTCTGACTGCTAGTGAGCTCCATCTCCTCCCTGCAGTAATTTCGTGCAACCTTGTATAGCTTTTCTACTGTCTGTCCCGCTACATCTGAAACCCAGGTCTGTATTGGCAAGAATATTTCCTCTTTACCTCTGGCTCAGCCCCACTCGGCTACTGCCTCTGGTTAGAAGGCTTGAGGAAAGCTCTATTTTTCTTTTACTGCCATATCTTCTAAATATGTTGAAACCCAGCCTGTTTCTTTATTTGGTGCTAATTCTGTTCAGTTCTTCCTTATTTCTCTATCAGACAAAGGCGATAGATTCTTTCGTATTTCAAATTGTACTATTTTAAGTTGTCCAAGTCAGGGGTTTTTAGTATATTCACAGAGTTGTGGACCGTCACCATTACCTACTTCCAGAACATTTTCATCACCCAAAAAGAAACTTGGTACCCATGAGTAGTCATGCCCCACCCTACGCCCCTTCCCTCAGCCCCTGGCAATAGGTAATCTACTTTCTGTCTCTAGAAATTCGCTTATTCTGGACTTTCCATATAAATGTTATCATCTGGTCCTTTGTTACTAGCTCCTTACACTTAGCATAATGTTTTCAGGGTTCATCCATATCATAGCACGTATCAGCACCTCATTCCTTTCTATGGCTGAATAATATTCTCTCATATGGATAAACCACCCTGATTTATCATTCACCAGTTGATGGACACTTGGGAATAGTTTTTTACTAATAAATGTTCCTGCCTCCTTGGTGTCCTCACGTCATGAGGAATTATGCTTTATCTAGTCTGCGTCCAAGATGATCTTCTTAAACAATTCTGACCACTGCACTCTGGAATCAGAAACCCGTGAAAGTGCCCCAAAGGCTCACCTGCAGAATGAATCCTTACCTCATCCTCCTGTTTTAGTCCTTGTCTCTTATTTTCTTTCCACAAATGCCCCACATGGATGGACCCCCTCTGACTCCGAATACCCTTCTCCTTCTCTAAATGGTGAACTCCCACAAGCCTTCTCTTTGAAGTCTTCTCCAAGATCCTGTGGGAGAACAGACGATGCCTCAGCACTTTCCACATTTTTCCCTCATTAAAATATTTATGATTCTGTATGGTGATCATTTCCCCCTCAATTGTCACTCCTACCTATCCTATGGTGTGAGCCCTTTGAGGAAAAGGCATTTCCTAATCCACTTCTTGGTGCTTTCTCTGGGACTAACTCAAAGAAGATGCAGAATCAGTGATTATTTAATGCATGTGTGTGTACCTTGTTTAACCTTTACTTTAAAACTTTTATGGAGCAGGGCACCTGGGTGGCTCAGTGGGTTAAGTGTCTGCCTTTGGCTCAGGTCATGATCCTGGGGTCCCGGATCAAGCCTCACATCAGGCTCCCCACTAAGCGGGGAGTGTGCTTCTCCCTCTGCCTCTCCCCCTGGTTGTGCGTGCCCACTCTCTCTCTTTCAGATAAATAAAATTAGAAAAAAAAAAAACTTTTATGGAGCAGCTCAATGTGCTGGGCACTCAATTTTTCCATTGGGAAAATGGAGTCAGCTACTTTGTGACTGTCACCCTAGGAAAGAAAGCAGAAGGGAATGATTTCATGCTGTGACTACTGCCCCCACCTTCCAGATGATAACATGCTTTTACATACATGATCTTCTGATCTCACATCGTTCCTGTATCTGGCAACTACTGTTCTTCTCATTTGAAAACAATTTGGAAGTGTGACCAGGGAAGCTTAAATGACTTGCCTGTCTGAGATCACGCACCTAGAATTAAGGACTCTGCTCCTGCCCTACCCTGTACCCTCCAAGACACTTTCCTAAGGAAGAAAGAGATCCTGAAGGAAGAACAGAAACTCTGGACTTGATCATTTCACTCCTGAGGGGAATGGTATGGAATAAAGCATAGTTTTGTGTAAGTGGTGTTTGCAAAAAGGCCAAGCTCTTTTTTCTCCTCTCTATAAATGCATATTTATAGATGTGTTCCCTTTACATGTCGGAGGCAAGGAAAAGGGAGTAAAGCAAGTGTTTTGTGCCCCAGCAGCAGTCTGCTGGGTGCTATGGAGACAGACAGAACAATGTGCCTGACAGAGCTTTCCATTTCCTCCAAAACAGTTGACCCCAAACCTGTGAGCCAAGAGGCCATGATGACCAGCTTTGGGCCTCTGGGCTTAAAACAACCTAGAACAGAAGACAGAGTTTAGATAGAATCAGGACCATCATTAAGAATTTCAAGATACTACATCAAAAACTAATGATGGGGGCGCCTGGGTGGCTTAGTCGTTAAGCGTCTGCCTTTGGCTCGGGTCATGATCCCGGGGTCCTGGGATCGAGCCCCACATCGGGCTCCCTGCTCCGGGGGAAGCCTGCTTCTCCCTCTCCCGCTCCCCCTGCTTGTGTTCCCTCTCTCGCTGTGTCTCTTTCTCTGTCAAATAAATAAATGAAATCTTAACCCCCCCCCCCCCACTAATGATGTACTGTGTGGTGGCTAACTTAACACAATAAAAAAAATAAAATTCACTAATTTTTACTCTTAAAAAAAAAAGAATTTCAAGACAGTGACAACAGAACATTATTAAACCAAGCAAGGGGTCCTTCTGAGAAGGGCATGGGGGCCCTGAATAGGTCACAGGCCCCAGAAACTGGCCCTGGGCAGACTTACATCTCCAGATACACATTTGTTCTCAGAATCATGTGGAAAACAACAAGAACATACGTGCCCTAAAGGAATACGGACCCAACATATGTTACCTTAAAATTTTCTTGAGTATAATGTAGCTTATATCATCATACTTGTCCTTTCTAGGTGTCTGACATGGTTCTAAGTGCTTTGCAGATACTGAGTCATATTTTTCTTCTTGAAGACTTGATGTGGTAAGTACTATTAATACCACGGCCATTTCACATAGATAAGGAAATGGAGGCGTGGGGGGATTTATGTAAATTGCCCCAGATTCTACAGAACTCAGCCGGTCTGACTGAGTCTATGCTTCTAACCCCTGCAGCTGCAAATACAAACAAGACTTGTATGCTTCACTCCATGACTCTGCACCAACACGTTAGTGGAAAATGTCAGTTTCGAAGCGTATCTTATTTTTTCATCTTAAAAGAGAGAAAACGAAATTAATTGCAAGCTTTTATAGAGAACTCCATGGATCCTTGCCACAATCCAACCTCCCTATGGATGGTATACACATCTGAGAAACAAACAAGACAGCAATTTTTCATTGAATTTGAATTGATCTAAGAAAATGATATAATGATCTGAAAAGATGATATAAATATATTGAAGAATATTAAAGAAAAAAATCTCACTATATAAAGATACATTTAAAATATGTCTTCATGGGGCTCCTGGCTGGCTCAGTCAGTACAGCAGGTGACTCTTGGTCTTGGGGTCGTGAGTTCGAGCCCCATGTTGGGAATAGAGACTACTTTATTTATTTATTTTTTATTTTAAAGATTTTATTTATTTATTTGAGACAGAGAATGAGATAGAGCATGAAAGGGTCAGAGGGAGAAGCAGACTCCCCGCCGAGCAGGGAGCCCGATGCGGGACTCGATCCCGGGACTCCAGGATCATGACCTGAGCCAAAGGCAGTCGCTCAACTGACTGAGCCACCCAGGCGCCCGAGACTACTTTAGAAAATAAGTGTTTTCTCTAAAAAGTAGCGACTTCGAAGCTATCAAAATCTCTTGAAGGGTACTGCTGAAAGCAGGAAGAACCCCCTGGAATTCTTCCTGCATTGTTCGAGCTGGTGACCTTGGGTTTCTCTCCCGCATTATGTTGCATTTGTGAAAGGCAAAACCGTTACCGTAAAAAGAACATTTTAAACATGCCAGAGATTTCCCCGTGAGTCTGTCATCTTACACTGGTTTATGGTAAATGGTTGCCAGTTGCATTGACTCATTTTCCAGACCTTGTAGCTCTTTTCCCTTCGCTGCTCGCCCTCAGTCTCTCTCTAGTGTGGGGGCCATTATCTATAAAATATTCTCATCAGAACTGTGTTTTACAAAACATTCTTTTCCAATAACAAGTTTAAAAAGAAATAAACCCACTTATCCCAAGATTCACTAAAACCTCTAATCAAAACAATCCGTCCTGGGTTTGTATGCCATCGTGAAGGCTTCAGACAAAGAGCCCAAGGGCTGCCTCATCTTGGACATATTCTGTTTCATTCCTTGACTTGACAGATTTGTTGCAGGAAAGTCAACTGATCCTTGGGGACAATACCAATTAATTAGTTAATTTATTTTTCTTCTTTTTGTCATTGGAAAATATAACAAGAAAGACAACAGAATGTAATATAACAAACATTGGCACACACAAGCAGGTACCAAACTTTAGTCAAAAACAAATGAATAGGGGCACGTGGGTGGCTCAGTTGGTTAAATGTGTGCCCTCGGCTCAGGTTGTGATTCCAGGGTCCTGGGGTCGAGTCCCGCATTGGGCTCCCTGCTCAGCGGGGAGCCTGCTTCTCCCTCTGCCCCCGCTTGGGCTCTTTCTCTGTCAAATAAATAACTAAAATCTTTAAAAAAAAAAACCAAATAAATATTAGTGATAAAGTTGAAGCCCTCTTGAATTCCTCCCTGGTTCTATTTCCCTTGATTTCTCCCCAGAGGCCACCGCCATGACGATTCGGGCATAGTATCTTGTCAGCCCATGCTTTTACTTCATCTACAAACATGTATTCTTTATAAATAGCATGTAAATATTGCTTAAATATGTTTATGAATTTACAAACACCGTGTCACAATCTTGCTGAGCTCAGAATGAGCTACCTTGATCTATGGGGATAAGACAGGATGAAATTCCCTTAAATTGCAACCTCTGTTTTAGAAACTGTTTTCCGGAGCAAATTTTAACTTCTGGAATGATCAGAGCAATAAATCTTTACTACAAACAAGAATTCTTGAGAGGAAAACTCTTTTGACTTGGTGACTATGAGATTCTGCTAGGAAATGAAATCTAGTTGGGATTATCTCTTACCTAAAATCTATAAACTTGAGAAAGTTTTCTCTTGGAACATTTCTGACATTAGATTTTTCTGGGAAAACTGATTATTTTTCTGTAGCTATCAAAATCTTCAGATGGTAACTATGGTGAATACATAAATACTTGCTATATTTTATTTATTTATTTTTTAAAGATTTATTTATTGGGGTGCCTGGGTGGCTCAGTCAGTTAAGCATCTGGCTTTAGCTCAGGTCATGATCTCAGGGTGCTGGGATTGAGCCCCACATCTGGCTCCTTGCTCAGCAGGGAGTCTGTTTCTCCCTCTCCCACTGCCCCTCCACTTGCTTGTGCTCTCTCTCTTTCTTTCTCTCAAATAAATAAATAAGTAAAATATTTTTAAAAAAATAAAGATTTATTTATCTATTTGAGAGACAGGGTACATGCGTGGGTGGGGGGAGGGACAGAGAGAAGCTCAAGCAGGCTTCACGCTCAGCATGGAGCTCCACATGGGGCTCGATCTTATGACCCTGATATCATGACCTGAGCTGAAATCAAAAGTTGGGCACTCAACCGACTGAGCCACCCAGGCACCCCTACTTGCTATATTTTAAATCCCTGGGTAAAAGATGTTACCGTGGTCACAATTTTATCTGTCCAAATTTTTCATGTTAGTGTGACATAAGTTTCAGAAAGAAAATTTAAATAAAATTTAAAATGCAAATTAGTCATGGTATTTATAAATTTATCTTTTTTCTACTTGGAGACATCTAATGATTGTCAGAAATACACTTCGGAATTAAAATTTCTTCAGAGGTATATAGTTCTATACTTCAATCTTAAAGAAGGCTCTGATAGTACTATAAAAAACCATTGAGTATCTTAACATTTTAGAATGTAATGCTCCCTCCTGTCCAGGTGACCTCAATGAAAAGTTGGCATGTTAATAAATCTAGAAGTCTAGTGCCACCTTGTGACTGATACATTCAACTACACCCATCATGTTAGATTTTAGAGAGTAAGAATTTCTTTAAAAGGTTCATTCATTCATTCAGTTTCCAGCGTTATTGGTAATTGGATTGACAGTGTCTACTAGTAGTGTGATTAGACATCCCAGTTTTCCTGGGACCATTGGGCCTTCCAGGACACAGGATTCTAAGGTCTAAAACCAGGACAGTCCTGGGTAAACCGGGACCAGTTTGTTTCTGACTTACTAAGTACAAAGCAATATCTGGGCACCTGGGAGACAGCAATAAGACAGGTGAGGTCACTGTTTTCATGGGGCGCGTGTTATTGTGGAGAGACACAAACAATATGTCATCATGTAAAATATCGGAGAGCTGGAGTAAGTTTTGCAAATAACCAAAAGAGGTTGAAGTGATAGACAGTGACTTGGTGGCTCTTTTAGGTTGAGTGGTTGGTGACAGAGGAGGGGACATTTAAACAGTGATGACATGCAGGAGCTAATCATATAAAGATGGGAAGAAGAACATTCAGGGCAAAGAAAAAGAGTTAGAACTTTTTCTAGAAAGAGCCCCTGGGTCAGGGAGAAGTCAGGGTGTATTTAAGGAACCCGAAGAAGTCAATGTGACTTGACTTTAGTGGGTGTATTCATTTCCTAGGGTTTTTGTCACAAATTGCCACAAACTGGGTGGCTTAAAACAACAGGAATTTACTGCCTCTCCGTTCTTTACTCCCTCTGAAGGCTCTAGGGGTGGATCCTTCTTTGCCTCTTTCTAGCTTCTGGTGATTACCAGACATCCCTGGTGACCCTCGGCTGGCAGAGGCAGCCCTCGCATCTCTGCCTCTCTTTCACGTGGTGCTCTCTCTGTGTCTCTGTCTTCATGCGATCTTTTCTTTTTCTCCTGAGGACAGCATTCACTGGGTTAAGGCCTTCGGTAATGACATCATAACTTGATGTATCCGTAAAGATCCTATTTCCAAATAAGTTTACATTTACAGGTACGAGGAGGAGATTAGAGATCAAACCTATCGTTATGGGGGACACAGTTCAACCTACTGCAGTGAACAAGTCTGGAAGGGGTGCTTGAAGAGGACACGGGTAGGCAGGGCCCCAATCACGCAGGGATTTGTAAGGAAAGAAAGAAAACTCTTCCTGAGTTATAAGGAGGGGAGAGTTGTGATATTCTAGCCATTTCGAGGGAAGATTACCAGTGTGGGGAGATACGCCAGAGGAGGGGATGAGAGCAGAGGACATGGTTGAGTGGCTTGTATTATTACAGCGGCGATGATGAAGATGGAGACAAATGGGGTTGGGATATGTTTCTGAGGTAGAACCGATAGGTTTCCCGATGGACTGGGTATCGCTATGGTCCAAGACCAAGGATAACTGCTAGAGTTTTGACCTGAACAATCTGGTGGCTATTTCTGTGATTTCCTGGACTGAGAAGACCCAGGGGAGAAACAGGTGTAGGGAGGAGAATTAAGAGTTTTATCTTTGCAGTGGGAACAGCACCCCATTTCTAGACCCCACGTTACATGGGGTGTGTGAGAAAAGAGAGCTCCAGCTCCACTCCAGAGGGCGCTGGGGAAAGAGGAAGAGATGTTTTTATGTAATGACCACATTTCATATGGGCCGTGAAAGAGAAGAATGTGAGGAAAAAGGGAGTTTCCGATGATACACTGAGTTCCTTAGAACACACTGCAGGTTTGGGAGGGCGCAGAGGAAGGGAACTCGGGTCACGGTAGTGTGTGCCTAGTAGTTTGGGTGATGGTAGCCGATGTGTTGGGCTTGGGCTTCTGTTGGTATTCATAAAGCCTGAAGGGATTTGTATGATGATCTCTGAGTGGAAGGCATCTGGTTGAATATATCTGGTTGGGGAGCCATTGGACAATTGCTCTATCTTGCAGTTTCCAGAGAGCATGGTGGAGGAGGTGAGAGCCAACACCTCCTCACTGATGCCTTCTTGGGGAGACAAGGAGTACTAGGCCTCTTGACAGCTGGTGGAGGGCTGGCTTTATCTGAGGTGGGAAGGTAGGCACCACGTCTTTTCTTGGTGGCCCAATGGAGCACAAGGCAGCTTCTTCTGTTCATGTGTCAAATAGTAACTGCACAGGATTATGACTTGCTCTGGGTATATCTACAATTTGGAATTCATACCCTAAATGTGAAACATTCCATCTGCTGGCATAATAACTGACCACACTCAGTGTCTTTAAACTGCACCAACTAGTTAGAAAACTTTGAAGTCGATTTTATTTTTTTATCATTATTTCTTATCTGATGAGACACAATATAAGACAAAGATGTAAAATGAGAATTGCTTCACATTGAAAATGTAGATCTAGGCTCATATGAATGTATAAACAGATTTAGTTTTCTTTTCTAGGCAAATATGTTTAGTCTTATGTTTCGACTTCCAGGTCAGGCTACGATCCTAGAAACTCAATGATAAATAAGCTCTATGGTTAAAGAGGAGAAACAGCAGGAAAAGAAAGGGTGAATGTACATTTATTTCTATTTCTATTTATTTTCCAGTTTAGACAGGTTTGTTTAGAGGCTGAGAGGCCAACAAGGCTGGTCCATCTGTCATATAGCATATTCTAGTCTGTGTGCATGTTCTATCTGTCCCACGCCAAGAAGCGGGAGAGAAACTGGTTTCTCTTCTCAGGCCCCCATCTCTGGAAAGACCTTAAGTGGACCTTTTCCTAATACCTCCAGAATGTGTATCAACCACCAAAAGGGCATTGAGAAGGTGAAATGCTTGGGGTCCCTTTAGTTTCTTCTACTCTGGAATTGGTGTGTAGTATAGTGTGAGCAAGAAGCTCTCTTTGGGTAAAGTGACCTTTGTTTTATTTTAAACTTAACATATTTTGATTAGTTGTTTATTTTATAATTCATAAGCAGTAAATTTGTTCTTTATGGTATACAGATTGATGGATTTTGACAAATGGGTAAAGTTGGGTAACTACTACCACAATCAAGATACAGAACAATTCCAACACCCCCCCAAATTCTGTTGCCTCTTTGTACATTTCATCATTTAAAGTAAAATTAAATTTTTATTTGTTCTTAGGCACTTGAACTATATCAATCGGGTGAATCTTAGAGGGTTTTGTTTTTGTTTTTGTTTTTTACATTTTGGCAAGATGAACCAGTCACCCTCTCTACTACCAACATAAGAGATGGTTTTTACTATGGGCCCACCATGAATCAAACACCCTTGTAATGTGACCACAGATGTTGTCTGTGTCCAGCAGGATTAAGATTGCCCTTTGATTTCACTCCTTGCTGATATCCATAGGAGCTCAGTTCTCTTTGTGATTCCTCCACTCTTCCTCATAAAATAGTTATTGGTTTCCTTACCATTTTTACTGTTCTTTATATGTGTTCAAGCAACTCTTAAAACATGGTGTCCAGAATTAAATGCAGTGCCCCAGACATTGTTATTATACCCCATGGACCTGGCCAGCAACCACTTTCTTCCTTCTGGATTCTGTCTGAAACTGCAATGGCACTTTTGGTTTTTAGCTGTTAACTCATTGTTTACTGACAATGAGTATCTGGTCCATTAAATTAAAAAAATTAACACATGGCTGCTAATTCATTTAGTCCTAATCCTGTAAATGTGGTACTGGGATTTTTGCATCTAAGTGAAGACTTTTTATATTTACCCTTATTTATATTTCCTTTCTTTTTTAAAAGTTTATTTCTTTAAGTAATCCCTATACCCAACGTGAGGCCCAAACTCATGACCCCGAGATCAAGAGTTGAATGCTCTTCCGACTTTAGCCAGCTAGGTGCCCCATACCCTTAGTCATATTTTCGGTGGGAAGTTTGGTCAAAGTTCCCGCCTTTTAAGACAGGTCAAGATCTTCTTCCTGTGACATTATGCATATGCTCTCCTTGCTCAATTTTCCATTAGGGTTGGAAGATTGCCAGGCATTTCTCGCTTACTGCCTTGTCAGCCTCACACCCTTCTTTAATCTTAATGCCCCTCTTTGCCCGTTTTCTCATCCGCTCACGTCTCTTCAAAGGTGAAAGAGACCACAGCTGGAGTCACCTCATGAGAAAGGAAACAACCCAGTGGCTGCCTTGATGAGTTCCTGTTTCTGGGCCTCTCCGGATACTGATAGCTCGGTCTTATCTAAAAAAGTAAATTGAGGGGCTAGTAAAAAACTTGGCTCATAATTGGGTCTATTGCCTTATTATGACATATTAGGCAAGTCACAGAAGGAACATGATCTGATTTTCAAAGACAAAGGGAATGATCTATCAGTAATATTTCATCAGGACATAGTAAGTTCCATATCAAAGGGGGATGAATAGATTGGATTAAATTATAAGGATTCTGTGTGTCGCCCTTACATGTGTGTTTTACTAAGAATGCAAGGAAGTTTTTTCATTTTATAGGACCTGTTTCTAGGGCATTCTGTAAATCTTTGCTACTATTCCTATCTATCTATCTATTTATCCTTTTTTTTTTTTTTTGGTTGTTTGTTTAAAGATTTTATTTATTTATTTGAGGGAGAGAGAGAGAGCGTGCAAGCACATGAGCGGGCAAAGAGGGGCAGAGGGAGAGGGAGAAGCAGATTCCCCACTGAGCAGGGAGCCTGACACGGGGCTAGATCCGAGGACCCCAAGATCATGACCTGGCTCATCACTTGTTGTTCCTGGAAGAACACTAGGCAATAAGGAGATGATGTTGCTCGTGTTTCACATTAAACCACAGTAGACATGTCCTGTGACTCGTAATATTTTGAAAACACTGTGTCTTCCTTCCACCATAATGTGCAAAAGGCATTTTGATCCTCTGCTGGTAAAAATAAGATTTATGAAAATGATTCTTCATCTGTATGAGGACTAACTTCAACTTTCAGAAACAGTCTTTAAATCTTCCAACCTAAAAAGTCACAAAATAGTTGGACACTCTGTTTTTCCTTTTAACCACTTGAGAGCATGTTTTCAACTTTCTCATGAGTACCTACACATCACATAAAGACTTTTCAAGGATAAATAGGTCATTTTCTATTGCAGTGATTTTAAATAGTTTTTTCTTTTTTTAAGGAGGGTGGAAATGTCTCTCTTTTTTTTTTTCAGAATGAAATCGTACTTGTACAGAGTTTGATATAGTAGCAGATGGCTATAACACACTTTAAGATGATAAATATCTTGCACTCAGAGAAAATTCACATTTTATAAGAATCGTTTTCTGGGCTTTCATTTTGCTTTTGTCACGATGGCTCATTTGGGCCTCTAGTCTGAGTCTTAATGAACCTCTGAGTAAAGAGGAAGTGAGAGCTATGGACCCTGTAGGATCCAGAACACTGAAAGAGTTTTTTACAGCAGACGTTCCTTGCACATTTATAGGTATGAAACACAAATGCAATAGCTTTTCTTTTTGCCAATGGTAAAAAGTTATTCTAACCACCAGGGCAGGAAGAAAATATGCTATTTTCTGTGGGTGTTGACTTGTTATTCTCTTGTCTTCCCTTTTTCTCACTGTCAACTTCCTCCTCCTTCTTTTGGTGCAGAACGATACAGAATAAGAAGAATAAAAGGTAGCTATCTATCCTTAAGTATGCTGGCTGAGGGTTGTCATGATATCATGCAAATAAGCAGTCTCTCGGTGGACTAATGTTAGTATTAAAACTTCAAAATGTATGCTTTTTCTACTTGGCCATTGTGAGTGACCACCGGTGGTGATTAGCCTAAAGCCCCTTTGGACTAATCATTTTGTGTCACCGAGAGTGCTAAACGACCACTCCTGCTTTTGGTACAGTTTTTACATTTTTTTAAAGAAAGATTTTATTCATTTATCTGACAGAGAGAGGGAGAGAGAAAGAGCACAAGTAGGGGGAGCAGCAGAGAGAGAGAGAGAAGCAGACTCCCTGCTGAGCAGGGAGCCTGATGCGGGACTCGATCCCAGGACCCTGAGATCATGACCTTAGCTGAAGGCAGACATTCAACCGACTGAGCCACCCAGGTGCCCTCAGTTTTTACATTTTTTAGGACGGTTTGAACCTGCTGTTTTTCAGTTTTCAGCAAATGATCCCTCAGTAGTCAGAATTCAGAATTCTTCAAAGTTAACCCAGAGAGAGATTAAGTAAAAAAAATCCTACAGCTAATTGTGGAAAACCTGAACTCATTCAAGCCCCAAGTTTTAAATAAATCAGCTCTATTGTGGTGTAGTTTATGCATAATAAAACGTGTTCATTAAAAAGGTACATTTCAATGATTTTGAAACATTTATACATCCCTATGATTACCACCAAGATCAAAACATAGAACATTTCCATTGTGTCAAAGAGTTCCTCTGCCCTAGCCTAGCACTCTTCTCCCCATGCCTTGCCCAGGCAACAACTGGTCTGCTTTCTGTCGCTATAGATTAGATTCGTCTTTTCTAGGGTTTCAGAAAAATGGAATTGCACAGTGTGTACTCTTTTTGTTTGCCTTCTTTTCCTCAGTATGATGTTTTTGAGATGCATCTATGTTGTGTGTATCAGCACTCATCCCACCTTAGCTAAGCTGACTCCATATAAATTACAAATTCACTACAACTAGTTTGTTTGATTATTTTTTTATCCTTAAGATGACATTTTCATTATGCAGGATATCCATAGGGTGAGGTCTAGGGAAGGTCTTAGACAGAGAGCTTCTCTGCCATCTGTCCACGGAGACAGAGTGCAT
This sequence comes from Mirounga leonina, assembly GCF_011800145.1. Classification (NCBI taxonomy): domain Eukaryota; kingdom Metazoa; phylum Chordata; class Mammalia; order Carnivora; family Phocidae; genus Mirounga; species Mirounga leonina. Next base: position 15,578,967 of record NW_023270854.1, on the reverse strand, counting down.
CACCCTCCTGGTGTACAAGCATTCAATGAACCAGCTGAATGCATTCACCAACCAGGAAGCACCACTGACCTTCAGTGTCCAGAGTTATATTATGCAGGCATGATTGATTAAATCACTGACCAAGCAATTGAACTCAAATCTCCAGTCCCCTTCTCTTCCCTGGACTTCTGGCAGCTGAAAGCCCCAAACTTTCAGTCATGTGCTTGGTCTTTCTGTGGACTGCCCCCGTCCTGGAACTATCTAGAGGCCCATCATAAGCCACTTTATTAGCCTAACAAAGGCACTCTTTTTTTTTACTAAGGAAATTCCAATAATTTCTGAAGCTCTGTGCCAGGAACCAAGGACAAAACCCATATATATTCTTCATTGTATGACACCTTCCCACACTCATGCTCCCATGTCTCTCTCTGTCTGACTTATTTCGCTTAGCATAATGCTTTCAAGTCCCATCCATCTTGTCACAAATGGCAGGATTTCCTTCTTTCTCATGGCTGAATAATACTTCATTGTATATCCACACCACACCTTCTTTATCCATTCGTCTATTGATGGACACGTAGGTTGTTTCCTTATCTTGGCTTCTGCGGATAATGTTAAGATTTTCATAAGAGTGCAGACATCTTTTCAAAATCCTGTTTTCATTTCCTTTGGATATATACCCCAAAGTAGAACTGCTGGAGCATATAGTACTTCTATTTTTAAAGTTTTTGAGGGAGCTCCAAACTGTTTTCGGTAGTGGCTGCACCAGTTTGTGTTCGAACGAATGGCATATAAGGGTTTCCATTTCTCACCAGCACTTGTCTTTTGTTACTGGTTTTTTGATAATATCCATCCTAACATCTCCCATTCCATAAGTGTCTTTACACTCTGTTTTATTTTGTTTTAACTGCAGGTGACTCTATTGACTACTCCAAGGGAGTACCAGGACTCTCATACCAGCAAATGCAGCACGGTAGAGTCTTTGTCTTGAATGGAGTCTGCTCGCTCCATTGGACACTAGCCATCTTCTTTGAGCTGGTTCGAATTTTACAAAGTCAAACATATGCAAGTGCTGAAACCATACTCAAAGTTAAAGCCAATGACATCTGCAGGAGGAGAAGCCTACTTATATCAATTTCAGTGTAAAGTTATAAAAATGAACACATGTTAATTTTGAAGTAATCTTAATAGCTAACACGTAATGGTGGCTTACATGTGCCAGAATCCTATTAAATGCATTGCGTGGTTAAGGGAGATTGGAATGTTAGAGTGGATTTGTCACTTCAGACCTGTTTACCCACCCTGGGAGGGTCCAGAATACATACCTTTCACCAGTACTGTGAGAAATACATTTGCGAAAAGAGCGCTGGCATCCTTGAGGAACTTTGTAATTGCTGTTTTCTTCAGGCCACAACTTACAGTGGGAACTGCAGTCACTGAACTGGGAAACCTAAATGCAACGAGAGTAATTGGATCCAAGGTGGCAAGGGCCAATTCCAGGATTGAAAAGAGGAGACATCATTACAGGTCCACGTACATTAACAGGATAAAATGGAATGTTGCGAACAATGGTAAGCCAATACGTTCAGCTAGTTAGATGAAATGGACATACTCCTTGAAAGACACCAAATATAAAGCTCAAGCAGGAAGAAATAAACCATCTTGGGCTTTGTATCTGTGAAGAAGATTGGCTTTTTGTAGTTGAAAACCTTTACACAAGGAAACCTGGTGGGTGAATACTACCAAACATTTCCGTAATTCCCTTCCCTGGAGTTCCCTGCAGAGTTAACATCATCCACGGGGGATTTTACATGTGGGACTTGGAAGGGGGAAGCGAAGCAGCACCAAACTGTTTTCATGCTCAGAGGGTGGGTGCAGGGCAGCAGCTGTTCTGCTCATGCGTGGTCTTGCTCCTCTGCGGGCTCACCTGGTTTACGGGGGCAGGAGCTGGGCCCGAATCTTCCCTAGCTCCTGTGCTGGGGTGGAGCACTTAGCTTTAGGACAAGAGTGCCATCCTCACTTGCAGGTCCCTGGCATCACTGAAGTTGGGAGCAGTGCGAGAGGTGGGCTTGAGCTTGTCCATCTGTGCTCCATCTCATGCCCTAGCAGCTTCCAGTTTTTCCTTTCTCTCTCCCACTCACAACCACCTTTCCTTCCTGAGTGCTTGCTCCACTCGCTCTGGGCCCCAGCACCAGAAACAAAAGTCTTATATGTCAGGTTTAACCAACTCCCAGAGTTTGGTTGGGTCAAATCACTATTTTAAATCCCTTATTACACATAGCCTCTCCTAGTTCTGTTTCTCTGATGGAACCTTGATTGACATACCAGCTGAGCTACTGTTTAAGCCTTTAGCCATTTGCAGAGACTCTTCTTTTTTTTTCTTTTTTACAAGAAACATTGTGGTTTTCTATCAAGTATCAGTTGGAATTAAAAAATATGCATATATGACATTGATGTTCATACTCTAAACAAATATTGCTCAGGTCTACAAATGTCTTGAGCAGTTTCTGCTTCTAGTAGGAGGGTCAATGAATAGCCCTCCTGATTTTTCTTTCTTTGGTTTCATTGTCCTCTTTTTGTTTTCCCAAGTCCCTCCACCACTCCCTCACTTTTGGCCGCAGGTCTGTGTCTTAATTAATTAATTAAAATGTTTATTGAGTGTTTATGAGTACATGTGCCAAAGTATCAGGCATGGGGGGGCGACTAAGTACAGAACGGGGAACACAATAGAGATAGTCTGATGTTGGTCTTCTGGAAGACAGGTGAGAAACAAAGAAATTAACACAGGGATATAAAATTATAGCTTCCATAAGATTTATGGAAGAAAAGATACCTATAAACATATCTAAGGCATGTTCTTGAGGCTTAGTATACAAAACGTGGGAAAGGAGTATTCGTAAGAATGGCCACCAAGAAACGTACCTGCACATGACATTTTTCAGTCCCTAGCCTCCCACAAGGTTGTAGTTTACAGAGTGCAAGCAAAACCCTGGAACCTCATCCTCCCCGCAGCACAATTGGTCATGGAAACTTCTAGCCAAGATAAACCATATGCATTACATATTTATTTTTCTTTGATATTTCGAAGAATACCATCAGAGTTTTTCCTGTTACCACCAGGTGGTAAAACTATTATAATAAATTTTCCATAATGCTAATTCATAAGAGATCTTGATTTATATTAGGCTAGATAACCAGCTTGAATTAAAAACAGGAGAAAAAGTAGGTCTTTAATTTTGACTGGTCAGATGACTTTTGGTCACCAGCCCCAGATCTGTGGCAATCCACAGTGCCTGTCTCCTTGTGGTAAGTGACCTTGGAGATTCATTCCCAAACCTGGTGCTATTCATTTTCCCATCTTGCCAAATCTTTCAAGTTTCTGTATTTCTGTATTTTGTAAATACTTATATCAGCATATTTTCTTAGATACTGGAAATCACAGATGTTGGAGAAGATGCGGAGAAAGGGGAACCCTCATGCACTGTTGTTCGGAATGCAAGCTGGTGCAGCCACTCTGGAAAACAGTAAGGAGGTCCTCAGAAAGTTAAAAATAGAACTATCTTATGATCCAGCAATTGCACTACTAGACATTTGCCCAAAGGATACAAAAATACTGACTCAGAGGGACACATGCACCCCGATGTTTATAGCAGCATTATCAGCAATAGCTAAATTATGGAAAAAGCCCAAATATCCATCAACTGATGAATGGATAAAGAAGATGTGGTATATATGTACAATGGAATATTACTCAGCCATCAAAAAGAATGAAAATCTTGCCATGCGTAACAACATGGATGGAGCTAGAGTGAAATAAGTCAGTCAGAGAAAGACAAATACCATATGATTTCACTCATGTGTGGAATTTAAGAAACGAAACACATGAACATAAAGGGGGAAAAAAGAGAGAGAGAGGCAAACCATAAAGCAGACTCTTAACTATAGAGAAAAAGCTGAGGGTTGCTAGAGGGGAGGTGGGCGGGGAATGGGCTAAAGTGGGTGATGGGGATTAAGGAGGGCACTTGTGATGAGCACTGGGTGTTATATGTAAGTGATGAGTCACTAAATTCTACTCCTGAAACTAATATTACACTATTATGTTAACTAACAGGAATTTAAATAAAAACTTGAAACAAACAAAAAAAATCCATATTTTCTTAGAAAAATTGGCCATTCAAAAAGAATAAACACAGCATTTGTTTTTACATTTTAGATTACTTTCCAGTCATTTTCACATAAGTCCTCATTTCTTATGTAAATTAAACAATAATTGACACTCTAGCTGAAGAAACATTTAGGAGGAAGTTATTGTCGCTGTTCAGTAGGTGGCGCCAGACACCGTGTTAGCAATCCGCCCAGTTGTAAACTTGAAGTGTTTACTTTTTAATAAGCTAAATGGCTTCCGCAAGTGTGGTAATATCCTATTCGTTTTTTTAAGGAACACCAAATTTGCTTAGTTTATTTATTTATATTTTTTGTTCAACTGCCATATAGTTGAAAGCTTTAAATCTGAAATTCGAAATCTGAAAATTCCACACTCTGAAAAATGTTTATTTTGAGGGCATTTTTAAATGGTTCTTGATCATGCTTCTGAAAATTCTATAAATAAAAGTACTCTTACAGGTATTTATTTTATGTGCTAAAGGAACAGTATATGCATTTGTAGAGTTTGAAATACTTTTTGATGTATAACAGTAAAAAAATTGCCTGTGATCTGTGTTGATAGGCTGATTTTGTCAGCTTTTTAAAAAATTTTTCATTTTTTTTTTTTGTAAGAGAGAGAAAGCACGCGTCCTCGAGGGCTGCCCGCGCCTGGGGGGTGGGGAGGGACAGAGGGAGAGAGAGAATCTCCAGCAGACTCCCCGCTGAGTGTGGAACCCAACTCGGGGATCGATCTCATGACCCTGAGAGCATACCTGAGCCAAAAATCAAGAGTGAGACACTCTACCGACTGATCCACCCAGGCACCTTGCAAGTTTTCATCTTTTAATACTTTTCCCATGAACTGAATTCAGTGATCACTGTGTGTAATGCTGTGTCTTATGCAGACGGAGTAACAAGACCATAGCCTACTTCATAGATGATAGTTCCCTTTTGTAGCAACGACTAGAATGGGGAGCTCCTAAGTCAATGCCAGACTTTGGGAATTGACCAGAACCAGGCAAGTAACAACGTCAACATTTCGGCATGCCAATGCGGATAATGCAACATTATCAACGTTTTCCAGTTTCTTATATAATTGAGCAGCGTTTGGGCTATGTGTGAATATCTTTGGAAAATGGGGTTCTGAGCATCTTTAAATGTGTGACTTTCTGTGTGAACATAATTCTTAGCTATACACGTCAAGTATATATGTACATCTTGAGGAAAGTTAAAATCACCAAAAAAATAAATGATCTGTCTTTATATGTGCCCTATGACTGACATTTGGCTCTTGTACATCTGTGAAAATAGTAGCTGTTCTTTATGTGTTGTAAGTACTCAGGTTGTTACACTGTGTATTTAGTACCAAAGAAGGCAGAGCCTGGAGACCCAGTGCCAGGGGATTTACAGTTAGTCTCTTGTTTCTTGGTACATATGCTCATTAATATCCTGTGGGAATTCACTTTGGCATAGAACTGAATTTTCCAGCAATCTGAAGGTTATTTCTTAGCCAAATACATAAATATTTTAAAAATTTATTTCACTTGAAAATTCCTTAGATATCCTCCTAATTTCAAAGTATACTGAATATTTAATAATATATTTCTTCAGTGAGATGCTCACTTAATAATTAGTCATCATTTCATTGTTCACTGCTAGTTTCTAAACTAACCATCTTATAGAGTAGCTGTGATTGATGGCTTTCTATGTTTTATAATCTAGGTGATCTAAATACAAAAATTATTTAACAGTAAGTATGGCATGACCATAGGTATCAGAATGCATGCTGGCTGGAAACACCTGCCCAACCATACCAGGGCCTACTGGCTGAATATTAGCACCCCCATTTACTTCTTCTGGTCTGATTCTCTACTCAACAAATTGCATTCTGATGACTAATTTGGGTCCCAGGTATTTTCATTGCTGGAATAACATGCTCCAGAGATTGAATATAAGTCTTCTGGTTACCACTGTAAGGATGCATCATTCTTGAATGGAAATGAATGAGTTGGCATTCGATCCTTCAGTGACATGAGGGTTTAGTAGCTGCTAAGGAAGACTGAGGGCCAGACATATTATGGCAAACTCTCCAAACTGTGAGGCCCTTCCACAGAAACCAGCTTACCCTGCCCCCTCCTGACCTGCTACCTCTCTCACATCTCTCTCTTTCACATCAATACTATCAGCAGCAGAGGGGGAGAGAATCTAAAGTATGCTTCATGAGAAATTCTCTGGGTTGAGCACAGAAAGAAGTCACATGGGTTTTTGGGTTGACACTCATTTCAAAATAAAGAAGTTCAATGATTTAAACTCAGATGAGCATGGTTGCTGTTACCATGAACTCTGCCATTAAACTTTGTGAATTCAAATCCTGGCTTCTCCACTTACTAGACCTGTGAGCTTGTGTTGTCTCCCTGTAAAACGGGGAGAATAAATTCCCAATACACAGGGTTTTAGGAGGGATACATGTACACAAGATCCTTAGCATAGTCCTAGCATATAGTCCCTGGTTAGGGCATGAGCACTGTGCAAGGGCTCATGAGTCCCTACAGTGGCTACTCTAAATCTTTACACCCTCTCCTGTTCTACTCCCTTTCCCTGGTAACCGTGTCTTTTCCTTCACAGGTGCAATATTGGGTGTGCATCCTACCACCTTTAAATGTATCTTCCATATCCTTTTTTTTTTTGACATAAACTCTACACGAAATGTGGGGATCGAACTCATAACCCCAAGATCAAGAGTCATATGCTCTACCGACTGAGCCAGCCAGGTGCCTCTCTTTTGTACCTTTCAATGAAAGCATTGTTTCTCAAAGTATGGTCCTCAGTCCAGCATCATCAGTCATCACCTGGGAACTTGTTAAAAATGTAAATTCTGGGGCCTCACTGTAGGCTTACTGAACCAGATCCTTGTGGGAGGGCCCAGTAAACTATGATTTACTAGGCTCTCCCATTGAATGGTAAAGTTTGAGAATCACTGTTCTGAGCACCATGGTTCTGCATCCAAAGTCCTCTTGACCAGTGCATTCTCTCCCTGGAGGAAGATCTGTTAGAGAAATGTGATCATTTCTCCAGGATGCTTAGTTTGAACCAAGGGGACTTAGAGGAATCAAGGTATTGATGGCTGTCATAATTTGATTCATCTTTGTACTGCAGAAATAGAACACCAATGGAAACAGTGTGCAAAATCCATTGGGAAGATTTTTTTGGCAAGCACTTGGGAGCACGCTGTCAATATTTGCATCTGTATCTCTTCTTTTATTAATGCTTCCATAACTTTTCAAAGAAATGAGGTATAATTGACAAATAAAATTATAAGATATTTAAAGTGTACAGTGTGATTTGATATATGTATACACATTGTTTGTGGACAGTAAAAAGTGAACAGGTTTTTTTAAAGATTTATTTATTTATTTGAAAGAGAGAGAAAAAAGACTCGAGTGGGGGGAGGGGCAGAGGGAGAGAGAGGATCCCAAGTAGACTCGCAAGCTGAGCCCGGAGCCTGATATGGGGCTTAATCTCATGGCTGTGGAATCATGACTTGAGTTGAAACCAAGAGTTGGATGCTCAACTGACTGAGCCACCCAAGCGCCCCAAGAATGAACATTTTTGATAGGGATCTTTAGAATGAATCGAAGTGGAAGAAAGCAATTCTGGATGAGTGCCCATAAATGCGCCAACTAACCTGTGGCTGTGTTGTATTTGTGTTACAAGAAATCCATTCTGAGTAAGCCTATTTCTCTATCTTTACTATTTCTGTATTATATCTCAGTATTCCCGGAAGTCCTGCCTGGGACACACGCTGTGGTTGACTCTCTCATCGCCCATTCAACCAGCTCTGCCTTCTCTCCTCTTATCACAGAGTATGGAAAACCATAATCCCATCTCAGACTCCCTGGCACCTAGGGTGGCCATGTGACAGTCCGCCCCTTGAGGGATAAGCAAAAGTCTACTAGGGACTTCTGGGAAAGCCCATGCTTCTTAGGTACGGATGCCTCCCCTTTCTGATTTGGTTCTTCATCTTCCTCCAGGGGAAATGGCCTTGATTTCTGGAGTTTCCCTAGCCACTTTGAACATTAGGAAGAGCTGGATGGCCACAGCCTTGGGCCTGATAATCTTTGAGCCACCTGAAACGAAGCCAGCAACTGTCCACCTCATGACAGCAGTGTGAGAGAGAAAAAAATACTCACATAGTTACATTTTTACTAGCTGGATTTTCTGTAACTTGCAGCTTCACCCAACCCCTCTCTGAGGCACTGTCTCTGTAGAACTGGGCTGAAAGGAATTTTTCACAAATGATTTAGAGTGAAGATAGCAATGAGACAAATAGAAAGACTTAAGAAGGCAGGATGAGTGGCATTTGGAGAGTGAATTTTGAGCTGGGGAACAAATTGCCAACAGGGTTCTCTCTGAGATGTTGCCTCTTCTGCAATTTCCTGGAGCAATAGACAATAGTTCTCAGACAAGTGTGATTTCCTAGAGAGGCTCAGAGAAGGCATCCACAAGTCGGTGTTCGGTCGGGGGTGTTTGTGTCATTTGCATTGCTTCTCCAAGAGATTGTTCTCGACGTTTTGGACACGACGTTTCATCATTTGGAGAAACTATCACATACATCGTGGGATATCTCTCATAACAAGCCTCTGCTTATTAAATGTCTGTGGTGTCCATCTGTTATTTTGAAAAACAAAAATATGTCGTCACATTTCAAGTGCCACCTGGCAGGGTGGCCATATGTCTGGGTAAGAAAGACCTTAGAGCATCTAATACAGTGCTTCACGCATGGACAGTATTGTGCTAAGTGGCTCATATTCAGTGGTATGCGGGTAAGCTAGTTCTCAAAAAAAAAAGCCCTGGTTGGGATCCTTTGTCAACCTCTGTGCCCTAAATATTCCAAACACAGCAATTTCACGTTATCCATGGTTTAACTATTGGCTTGTGAAATTTCTAAATATTTAACCGTTGGCTTTTGAAAGGGAGTAGGCTAGCTCCAGTACGCCCCTGGGCACATAGAAGCTCAGAGTTGGAAGGAACTGAGGATCACCTCGTCCCCACTGTTTTGTGAAAGAACACTGCAGAAGGTTTACAATCAAACACGCACATTTTTGCCATGACCAGCTCATCTTTGACTAAACAATGCCACTACCAATTTCCCAGGGAGCCTGAAGTGTTTCATCCTTCACCACTAAATGATGAGGGGAATGGAAGTGACTCAGGTCACAGATTTGGTGACAAATGTGTTTGAGGCACATTGCCTTTGAGTTTGTGAAGGTCCACATAACATGTGCATGTTATTTTGGTTAAACACAGAAACTTAGGTTTATTTGCTGCTTCCCATGACACTAAGGCTTGGTAGAGGGAGAAGAAACGTCCCTTCCAGAAGGTTTTCTCTCCCGCATCCCCTTGTCTGCAGTAGCTAACCCAAGCCTCTGGCTGGAATGCGAAGAAGAAGTCTCTATTGGTAGCTTACATTCGCCTGAGATGCCAGATCATCTTCCTCGGGTCAGGAGAGAGGCGGCACCGACAGGCTCCACACAATTGCAGCAGTGACGGCCCTTTGGAGCTCGCCCCGCTCACATGAAGCTCTCCAGATGGGAAGCGGAGATCTGCCCTTTTTAGGAGACTAACAGGTTGCTGCTCGGATTGTCATTAGCTTCAACTAGATGTGCCCAGCGATTTCACCCTCTCAGATCGCCCTGCCTCTCGCGCTCCTGAAGCCAACGTTATCATGGTCACATCCCAAATTACCAATTTCAGATCTAAGGTAATATATTGATGTAGACGAGTAGCATAGACACCCTCTGCAGAAACCTCCACTGCCTGGTGCAGCCTGGCAGGACCTTCATGGGATTATATATAGCTCTAGTGTCAGAGCCCGGACTAGAACTCGGGCCTCCCGCTTTCCAGGTGTTAATTAACTTGCCTACATCATACAGCTAGTAAATAGCTACTAGATAGCAGAACCAGGTAAAATCTACGTTGGCTTACCCACTATCTAAACTTTTCTTTTTAAGGAAAGGGAGGTAGCCAGCTTGCTTTAATCTTCTCTTAGGTATTTCCAAGAATCCTGAGAAAACATGCTAGGCTGGATTTGGGCCACTAGGTGGAACACTTAACCTAATGTGAATGTCTACCCAAACCCATTGTGGATATACATCTGAGGTTCAAGTGGGAGGGTCTCGAGTATTTCCAGAACAGCAATGTCTCGTGTGTTATAAAGCCATACGTAAGGTTTATATTGCCTATTCAATATATTCTGTACCTTTAGATCTGAGCTAGGCTGCCTCCTGTTTCAGGATGCAAAGGCAGATATAAACAACTATTTTTCTTGGTGTCTTTGGGTGAGAGAGAAAGGAAAAACCCTGTAAGTCATACAGAAAAGTGAAGGAAGGTAAAAAAAAAAAAAAATGGATGACAGTTGAATAAAATTCAAACTATCCAACGATTCAAACAAACTTGAAACTGAACAAATTCTGATGATGAGATATCTAAATGCTTTTCATCTTGCAACCACGGAAGAATTGTTCTGTGTTATGAGACGTCTGTTTCCACAAATACAGTTTTGTAATGTAATTTGATCCATTGTGATACTTGGGGGAATTTTAACTTTGAAAAGTTGTTGACATAAAATATAAAACTCAAAACGGAAGTGTCAAAAATTCAGGGAAAAAACCATCCAAAACACAGAAGTAAAAACAATGAATCTCTGAAGTGGTAATCGGTACCAGTTTATTGTGCATACACCAGAAAGACAGTTTGCAAAACCAGGAGCACTCGAACCAAAACACAGAATGAGGCTCAGAGGTATATTGTTAATAAGCAGCTTCTATAGTGTGGAGGAAGTACCTGTTCATTCTTCACGATGATTGGTTCCCATCTGAGAGTTTTCTTAAATAAAAGGGAATTGGGTAGTGGCCACCTCCTATCAATTTCGGGGAACAATTTAAGTTTTGCTTATGCTTTTCAGGGGCATAAGCAAGAAGGGACCCAGGTCAAGTTGGCCCCAATAGTCTTGCAAACGTAGCTAAATTTAACTTTGCCTCTATGACTAAACTGGTTTTGTCTGCTCAGGAAATTTTCAAGTCTGGTCTCCCTCTGTGTTTGAGTTTAACAGAAGGAAAGGAAGGGAAAAAAAGAAACAATACCCAGAGATAAAAGAAAGGACAAATAACAAGAAACCCCAAACCAGGGACAAACTGATGAAGTTCCAGAGCTCAAAGAATATTTTGAAGAATGTTACAAGCACATATGACTTTGGTCGTGGTAAGGATGAGGGGGGCATTTTCTTCCTGTGTTGGTCAGTTTTATTTTAAGCAATTTTTTTTAAGTATTCAGAATTATCCTTTTATTTTATACGAGGACATGCTCAAAGTTTATATGCCAAATGGATGAAGTCCACACTTGCTCTTACAGGCTAATTATAAGGTGCCTTGCTTTACTATTTATTGAATGAGGACAATAGCTTCAGGCACGGGTGTTTCCTCTGGGGCCATAATTTTAAATCCTTAAGACATTTATTTTAGAAATATCTTCCTTATTTAGCATATTGAGGAATACAAAAGAAGTATATGTTTTAAAAACTATAAAAAGAGCTCCCATCCTCAAGGAGCTTGGTTGTGGAATTATTGACTTTCAAATCTAAAACAATACAAAAAAGATAGTGAATTATCACAGAAAGAAGACAACCTTTGGATTCAGCCTTTCTAGTTTCTCAGCTTCTCCATTTAGTGGCCTTGATCTTGGGGGAAGTAACTTAACCTCTGAGCTTAATTTTTTCCTGTATAAAATGGAGATCTTAGCTATATTAAGTGGAAGTAATGAGGGATAATGGGTAACATGCAAATCATCTATTCAAATGAGAGCTAATATTATAATGAGTAGCCATGCTAGGGGATGTAGATGATCCCTGCTCTAGGCTTGCGCAGGGATGGTTACTTAGGCTGCAGTGGTTTGAGAGTGTTCAATTATTAGCAGAATTTTGAAAGGTGTGGGGTAATGAAGGCACTCTTCCAGTTATGGGGAACAGTGTGAGCAAAATATTGGAGCATTACTTATCTAGTGAAAGTAAGAAAGTGTGACCTTGACCAAAGTGGGTTTGTTTAGGGAGTCGAGTAAGTAGAGCCTGGACAGTATGGAGAGGGTTTGAATGCGTGGGTAGTTGTACATTTAGAGAGAATGACAGAATCAAAGTGACCCTGTAGGCTGTGTTATGCAGAAGGGCTGGGACAGGATTCACACTCAGCCCCCACACATATATTCTGTCTCTACAGTTTTGTCTTTTCCAGAATGATAGATAAGTGAAATCATACAGTGTTAGCCTTTTGAATTAGGCTTCATTCAGTTGTTGTAAATGCATTTGGGATTGTAGGATGTTTTGCAGTATTCTTGGCCTTGGCCCACTAGAAGCCAGAAGCATCCTTCCCCCAGGTGTGACAACCAAAACTGTCTCAAGACATTGCCAAATGTCCCCTAGAGGCAGCCCTTACCCCCCACCCCATCGAGAACCACCGCTCTACCTTTTTGGTTATTTTATATATAGTTTCTCTCTCTCCCTGTATTATGAGCTTCAGAAGAGCAGGATCTCTGTGTTTTTTCTCACTTCTGGATTCCCAAGAACAGTGCATAGTACTTCTCAGATGTTGGGCAAATATTCGTCAGATAAATGAATAAAGAGATGGCTAAGCAGGGATTTCTGAGCTCCAAGGAGTGTGGAGACTAAAGTGAAAGAGACAAAGAAATACACCTGAGCCACATTTATAGAGTGAAAAGGCGGGCCACGGGGTGGAACCATCATCCATTATTGAATGCCACTACTGAATGCCTAGGTGCTTTTATATGTTTTGTATCATTTTACCTTCCCAACAACCTGCTGCAAGCGTTCAATACTATCCTTATTTTAAAGTTGAGCCAGTTGAGACCCAGAAAGACCCAGAGAGTTTTAATAACGCGCCCACGGGGGAGGAGCTGCCCGACAAGTCAGCCTGTCCAAAGCTGGAGGTCTTTCGGTTGGGTACCCTCTGTCAGGGACACTATTGTCTGAGCTCAGCCAACAACTCTAGAGACCGTCATAAATATTACAACGTAAGATTGCACCATTAGGAAATAAGAAACGGGGAGCTAGGGAAGTCTGTTCTACCCGCAGTGAGAAGCCCCCCAAACTTTTGGTTACATGGAAGTGGTACTAGCCTTGGTGAGATGGCGCTGGTAGAGAGGGTGGCAGGCTAGCAGTGATTCTTTTTTTTTTAAGATTGATTGACTTCGCGAGAGAGCGCGCCGGCGCATGCGCGAGTGGTGGGCGGGGCAGAGGGGGAGGCGCTTCCCGCTGACTCCCCGCTGAGCGCTGAGCGCAGAGCCCCGCCTCTGCTTCATCGCTCCACTCTGAGATCACGATCAGGTTAGCAGTGATTCTTAAACTTTACGGGGATCCCCCTTGCCTGAGTGCTTGTTGGAACGTGGTTCCTGGGCTCTACATTCGGGGATTGTGTTTGAGTAAAATGTTGGTGGGACTGTGAACCTACGTGTTTGATAAGCATTTCTGAGAGCTTCTGACGCAAGTGGTCTGCACTCCACGTTTTCAGAAAATCTGGGCTGTGGAAGAAAGAATACTCAAGGTGAAGGCAAAGGGAAGGTGAGAAATGAACGATAAGAATGAGGGGACTTGGGGTCACGGGCTGACTAGGCATGCTCTGCGGGGCGTTGCGTTGTGAACGTGGGGGCCTGCTGCAGAGTGCTGTGGACAGGTCCGGAGTAGCGCTTTCGGATCCCTTAGCAACCTGGGAGCTGAAAACCCAGACTGTCTTTAAGCATAACGCAGAGGAAAGGGAAATAGGCCCCACTACAAGGATTCATTTCTATCACAGGTGGGTAAAATACAGCCAATGGGCAAATCCGGCCCACTCCCTTTTCTTGCAAATGAAATTTTATTGGAACATAGCCTTACCCATTTCTTTGTGTATAGTCTATGGTGCTTTCGTGCGACCGAAGACAGAGTCGAGTAGTTGCCCCAACTGACCACATGGTTCACGAAACTTCAATATTCACTATTTGGCCCCTTACAATAAGTGTCAACCCCCCACCCCACCTTTTTTTTTTTTTTTTTTTACAGAATATGTTTAGAATATAGGCCCTAAGTAAATGGTTAAAGTATCCTTATGGCTTTAATTATTTGCAAAAACGTATTTTTATGTCACTGTTGCCCCCAGCACAGGTGTGTGAGCAATTTGTGTGGACGGAACCATGTAAACACACCTACTGCAGAGGCCGACTTTGCTGAAGGATATATTGTCCTGTCATTGCATTGATTTTGAAGAGATTTAAGTGCATCCCACTCTCCTTTTCCTAAAAGAGCAGAACTTCTTCTTCTTCTTTTTTTAATTCAACCTTCTAGTTTTCTAAAGATCAGTTATTTTGTTGAGAATGAGGGGAAATTAAGAGGAGACACACGGTCCTCTGTGGTAGAAACCATTTTTATAGCTCCTGCCTTGCTGAAAGCCACAAACCTGTTTCTTTTGTGGCTGCTGATAGAATATACACATTTTTACTTAGAGATCGAGAGTAGCTTTCATGGTTCATTCACGGACTCATTCAGCAAGGATTCATGAATACTTGTGGAGCACTGGGTCCTGGAGGTGCAGAGATGTATAAAATGCATTGTGTGTTTGCAGCCCACTGGCAACGGGAGATAGAGACTGATTACCTGGAAGACAGCCTCATATGTGCTGAAATAAAGCAACTATGGGAGGGCAGGGAAGGTCCCACCAAGGCCATGTGATAGAACTGGAAGGAACATGGGCTTTGTATCTCAAATTATGCTTCTATTATACAACAGATGATCCATGAAGGTGCTAGTAGCCATAGGTTAGAAAAAGTTTTGCCCCCAAATCTGAAACTCAAGTCACATCAAATGTAAGAATCAAGTTTAAACTCATCATTTCCCACCAGTCGGCTTCCAGTTGCTCTCAGGTGACATCTGTCGGGCTTGAGCTCCAGGTGCCACCTGGGACAGCTGGGGACAGAGAGAAGCATATAGGATTCAGATGGCCCAGGGGAGTCAGGGGTGCCTGGCATCTGCCTTTACATATAACCAAGGTCTCTTCAGGAATGTGTCTGCACTTGGTTTCTTCTAATAAGTGGATCCAGCCCACTGAGGTGGTATCTTTTTCCAAACAGACTTATTTTCATTGGTAAGGAGTAAAATAAGGTCTAACGCAGTGGTTCTCAAACCTTGCTGCTTATCAGAATCACCTGTAGAGCTTTTAAGAGTCGGGACCCAGACACCTGTCGTTTTAAATGCCTCAGACGATTCTAATGTGCAGCCAAATTTGAAATGGCTGCTCTAAATCAGTGGTTCTCAGTTAACCAGAGGGCTTGTCAAACTCAGATTGCTGGGTTCTGTCCCCAGAATTTCTGATTCAGTGGCTCTGGGGCATCTAGCACATTCACATTTCTAACGCGTGCCCAGATGACTCTGGGGTTGGCTGGTCAGGGTCAACACTTTGAAAATCACTGCTTTAAATGAAAGCAATGAAAAGGAATGTTTGCAGCAGAAGAATAGTGGTTCTTATTTCTGCATAAAATCTGTCCATTCTGCATTTTGAAGAATGAGAAGGGGGAGATCAGGCTGGAGATGTCCCTGCAATGTTCACTGTATAAGACCTACATTCTTGGAATGGTATGTTCCCGTCTTTAGAGTGCCCTTGTGCCACCAGGGAAAACACATTGCTTTGCAGGATTTCTCCCTCTTTCTTTCTTTCCTTCTGTTTCTCTTTTTCTTTCTCCTTTTTTCCTCTGTCTCTTTCTCTCTTTTTTTCTTTCTTGGGAAGGCTTGAGATGAGGACTTTGTTAAAATACTAAAGAGCATTTAAAGGAATCAGGTGCATTCAAATTGCTTTTAATTTTACAGAAAACTTGAGATTTGAAAGTATTTTTTTGCAAAAAATAATCTTTTTAAAAAATAATTTTATTTATTTATTTGAGAGAGAGAGAAATAGCGGTGGGGGGCCCGAAGGGGAGAGAGAGAGAGAGAAGCAGACTCCCTGCTGAACAGGAAGCCAGATGCAGGGCTCGATCCTAGGACCTTGAGATCATGACTTGAGCTGAAGGCAGATGCTTAACCGACAGAGCCACCCAGGCAACCCCCCTTTTTTTTCTTTTGTAAAAAATAATCTTAAATGATATAGGTTTTTCTCATGGAACAGCTTTGTAGCCATATAGGAAAAACTTGTAGCTAATAGCCCAAAGAACCCTTCCAGCAGAAATAATAGTGAGTTGAAAGTAATAAAAACAGAACACAAATAATTAAATGTATGTGAACTGTCTGTATTGATGTCAGCAAACAGGACCATACTCAATTACCTTAATCATTTATGAAGCAATCTTGTACTACCCCAAAAAAGTTTCTCCTTCTGCCCTATTTTAAGATTTATTTATTTATTTGAGAGAGAGAGTGTGTGCGAAGAGGGGGAGGGGCAGAGGGAGAGAGAATCCTCAAGCAGACTCCCCACTGAGCACAGAGCCCGACGTGGGGCTCTATCCCATAACCTGAGCCAAAACCAAGAGTCAGACGCTTAACCCACGGAGCCACCCAGGCGCACCAGCCCATTGCCTATTATAGAATGGATGCTCAAATGGTTATATTTCATTTTAAATACGCTTTCAGAAGCTGTGTTCTCAACTGAGGGAATAATCTTCTCACTGACCATGCCTATTTAGCATTGTTCTATTTATACATATCATTTAATGAGCAGAATTTTCCCAGCTGGCTGTGGAATCCCAGGAAGCAAGTCAGGACAGGAAGAGCACTCACCACTGGGGAACTACAGCTGCAGGGGGAGTCTGACAATGACACAGTTGTTTTAGGAAGGAAGTGGTGAAGTCAGTCGGGCAGTATCTGCAGAAGTAAGATGGTGAGCCAGGAGCACTGTCCCTCTGGATAAATGCATTTTGAGTCTCCTCCTCTGAGAAGCCCATAGCT
This sequence comes from Mirounga leonina, assembly GCF_011800145.1. Taxonomy (NCBI): domain Eukaryota; kingdom Metazoa; phylum Chordata; class Mammalia; order Carnivora; family Phocidae; genus Mirounga; species Mirounga leonina. Next base: position 15,561,875 of record NW_023270854.1, on the reverse strand, counting down.
CTTGAATATGCTGTTTTCCCATTCATTTAAAAATTCCCTCATAAGATTCTTTCATCTTTGCACTTGACTTTGCCCACTTACACAGTCCAAGAAGACTTTAAAGCTCCTTGCTATCGACTGTTATGACTAAGGGTTTATAAATGATGCAGAATTTATAGAAGGCAGACTGTTTTAAGAAGGGGGACGTAGGATGGGGCCAGAGGAGCCTATCCTTTGGGATGGTCTCTTACCAGCTCTGCGGCTCTGGCAAGGTAATGAACTTCCATTTTCCAAATGTGAAGGTAGCATGTTCTCATTGAGGCTCCTGTGGCTTCTCGATGGGAAAATAGAGCTGTGTCTGCTACAGAGGGCAGTAAATGGTTCCTGCATTTCCCAATTCCTCTTGGGGGTTATTTCACTGAGCAAATATTCCCTGAGCGTCTTCTCTGTGGTATGTTCCATCAATACACAGGTGCAAAAGAGTTCCTCCTTCAGGAGGACTTCATAGTCTGAGGAGAAGGAGAAACAGATACTTAAAGAACAATATGGTAGATTGATGAATCACAGGTCTGTACCCCTGAAACAAATAATACATTATATGTTAATAAAAAAAGAAAAGAAAAGAATATGGTTAGGGCTACACTGGAGGGCATATGGGGGTAAGGGGCTCTCTGAGGGAATTCCTTGCGGGCAGAAGCCCGAGGCAATGGCGGGTGGGGGGGCACCTTGTGTGTTTCCCTTTTCCCCGGGGAATACAGCTTTGTGCTCTCTTCTGTCTAAAGGTTGTTGTTTCTTACATTTTTGTCTGTTTTTTTGTTTGCAGTTGGGTGGGTAATTCTGAACTGTCTTATTTCCACATGGCCAAGGTAGATGTCCAAAAGCATTTTTTAATAAATCATGAAAAATTTTTCAAGGGGCTGACATTTTTTCCCTGTTATTTTTCTCCCAAATATGTAAACTTGGGGAATTCTAGATCTCAGATGTTATAAGGCTTGCATAGATGACTCCATTTGCTCAAAGTGACTAAGTGGTTTGCTATCGACCAGTACTAGGTCCCTGGACTTCTAATGCAGGATTCATAGACTATATCACACTTCTTAGGGCACAGGTGTTATAAATTTTCCCTTCTGATAACATCTCTTTGTAGAACATTATACTCTTGTAATTATTTAATTAAATATTCCCTTATGATTTAATGAAATGAAATACTTATTTAAATTAAATATTCCCATAACACTCTCTTCCTAATAGATTCTTTTTTAAAGATTTTATTTAATTATTTGACAGAGAGATAGAGAACACAAGTAGGCAGAGCGGCAGGCAGAGGGAGAGGGAGAAGCAGGCTTCCCGCTGAGCAGGGAACCTGATACGGGGCTCAAGCCCAGGACCCTGGAGTCATGACCTGAGCTGAAAGCAGCCGCTTTACCAACTGAGCCACCCAGGTGCCCCATTTTCCTGATAGATTTTAATTTTCATAGTCAAGCATCTACATTGGGTTTTCAATGATGCCTGCCACCATTCCATATTTTTATTCACACAAGGTATGTTGAGAGGACAACCTTCAAAATGCTTTTCCTAAATTCAAGAGACTCTATAGTATTCTTCTACTGATTGAAAAATTTATTGTAATGTTGGTGAAGTCGGAGTTAATAGGGAAAAAAATAAGGCTCAAAGGTTCGATTCCACAACTATTTATTGAGACCTACCGTGTTCTATATGTTATCTCTGCTCTTGAGATGTATTTGTATCAACAACAAAACAACAATGAACCACAGAGATCCCTGCCCAAGGGTGTGTGTGTGCACAGAAATAAACACTAAAGATAATAAGTTACATGGCATAGAGGAGTAAAGCACCTATTCTTTCGAGGGCAAAGATGACAGTGATAAGCTATAGAAGAGAAAAAGCAAAGATCAGGGTAAGGAGGATGGGAAGGGCTGGGGCGGTGGGCACGTTACAACTTTAAATTGGGTGTCAGAGTAAGTAGGCTTCACTGAGAAAGTTATCTTTAAGCAAAAGCATGAAGGAGTTGAGGGAATTAGCCAGGCCGGTATCAGAACAGGGTGTTCCAGAAGGATCAAGCCGGGCTTTGTTGAGAGTGTGTCTGGAGTGTTCTAGGAAGAGCTGAGAAGTCAGTGTGGCTGGAGAGGCGATAAAACAGAAAGAAAGAAAAGATCAGGGTAGGGAGCAAGACAAAGAGACCATATAAGGCCTCGTAAACTGAAAATAAATACATAAATTTAACCTCTGCTGACATGGTTTTCAACATTAAGTAAACCAACACCATTTTCTACTTACAGTTTTCTATAACAGTTATTTATAGTTTCACATTACAAGTCAACAGTCTTTAGAAATATTAAAACAGGTTTCTGGATAATGCAGGGAAGATCATGGGTCTTCTTATTAAAGATATACTTAGAAGCCTAACCCCATGATGACAAAGTTCAGAATAAATATTGATTTAAAATAAATTTTGCAGAAACTGTCATCCAAATACTTTTTTTTAACTTTCTTCCCTAACTAAACAAATGTTAATGGCTAGCCTAGTGTTTGTAGTATCAAAAGCATGTGTATTACCGGCCTCTTTTCTTAAAAATTAAGTGCTATTTAATATATAAATTTAAAATAAAAATTTCAAAATGACTGCATTAAAGATTTTAGGGCTTATAGTAACTTATTTTTATATCCCCTGACTTCTCATCAGATATCAAGGAGAATGCTGAAAAAGAAAGTGAAAGAAATTCCAAAAATGCCAAAAAATAAAAACCACCATACCTGGCATAAATAAGACTAAATATGTCCCTATGACTAAAAAGTACACAGAATACATACCCCTTTTAAAAGCCAAGTATTTGATCTTCCAGCAATGTCACAATCTCAGCTTATGGGAATGAGCTATTTAAAAAAATTTTTTTTGTAATACTTTCATTCTTAAAAAGAGAAACATCTGAAGAAACATGGCAAAATGTTAATATCTATTTAAAAAAACTTGGTAGTGTGTAGTTGAGAATTTATTATATTATTTTCTGTAGTTATCTATACCTCTGAAATATTTCATAATTTATCTTCTTAGTGAATAGTAGTTGGGGAAATGGAGGAAGTGAGCCTAGAATATTGGATTAGAGAACTCTTACCCTGGCTGAGCTCATCCAGACTTCTAAAAATAATTTAAATATTGATGACAACAACATTTTTCTTTCCAACTCTAACTTCTCCTGTGAGAGGTACACTCTTAGGAACACACAGTGATCTATTCTACATAGCCACATGGGTACCCAATGGGTACCCCATACCCCAAACTTAGCCACACAAGTTTCTGATTCCCCCTTCTGCCTGCTCCTTCTAAATGGGCTATCTTATAAATACTTATATAGATGAGCTCAAAAGACTGTAATCATTGATACTCAAAGCAAAAATGGAAATCAAAATGAGAAGAGCAAGTAGGAGCTAAAGCCCATGGTGGCTGGGGACCGAGTTTCTAATGGCCAAGTAGTGACACAGGTATACACAAAGTGAGAAAGCAAGGACTGAGTGCCCTGCATGAGCCTCCCAGTCTCAACATGCTGCCTTGGCTTAATGGATCAGCATAACAGTGTCCACTCTCCCTGAGCGGTGCTGGAAAGTATCCACTTGACCACAGTTTGGGATGGGGGAAGAAGTCAGCCATGAGAAATCTGGTTCCCTTGCAGATGTAAACATGAAACTTTTCTCATAACTCTAGGTACAGGAGACACTCATAGAATAATCAATCACTGCTGAAGACAAATGCAAATAAAAAACAATCTATGGCGGAAATCAATCAATGACACAAACATGAGTGTTAACTCTATAATTAGAAATATTAGAACTATTTTTTTTTAATTTAGGACGTTTTTTGTTTTGTTTTGTTTTTTGTTTGTTTGTTTGTTTTTTAAGTAATTCTACACCCAATGTGGGATTGGAACTCACAATCCCAAGATCAAGAGTTGTATGCTCTACTGATGGAGCCAGGCAGGCACCCCTAGAACTAATTGAAATTGACAATATATATGTTTAAAATGATAAAAAAGAAATAGATTTCAAGTGAAACAAAAGATGATGAAAAAGGAACATGAGAAATTAGAAAATAGTACTGTTCTGGAAATGAAAAATGGAATCATTAAAATTAGATGCTCAAGAGATGAGCTAACAGCAAACTAGATACAGCTGCTTGTTGCATATATCTGAAGAAACTATCCTAACTACACCATGAGAGGTAGTGATGGAATATATGAGCAGATCTGGGTCATAGAGAGTAGAATGTACGTGTGACTGTGGGGATGGGCGTGGAGGCACCTAGCAGATCTTCAGTTGTCCCCATGTTAGTTTCCTGTGGCCGTTGTGACAAAGTACCATGGTTTCATTGGTCCATTTGTTCATCATTGCATCAATATCCCAGTGTAGCTTAGTAAAAAATCTTGTTACCTGGTAGTGTAGAAACTCCCAACTTTGTCCTTCAAATTTGCTTTGGCCATTCCAGGTCCTTTCCATCTCCATGTAAAATTTAGAATCAGCTAATCGTTTCCATGAAATATACCTGCTGGATAATTGGGATTACATTGAATATATAAACAGATTTGGGAGAATTCACTTTATAGTTTGGGTCTTCCAATTCATAAGCATGTTATTTTTCTCATTTATTTAGTCATTCTCTAAAGCTTCTTAGCAATGTTTTAAAGTTCTCGGTACATCCATGTAGTACATCTTTCAATAGCTTGATGTCCTAAGTACTTGATATTTTTTGGTGTTACTGTGTATGGTATTGATTTTTATTTTATTCTCCAACTATTGTTTATCATTATTGTTATTGTTCATAAGTAGAAACATCATTCTGAGCTTCTAACCAGCAACTTTGCTAAATTCTCTTTTTAATTTTGATAGTTTGGGTGGTTTTAGTTTTCTATGTATGCAATCATGTCATCTGTGAGTAATGACAGGATTACTTCTTTCTAATCATTACACTGTTTTTGTATTTATTTTTTGTTTATTGCATTGGCTAGGATCTCATATATATATGTGCACACACACACACACATATGTTTAGGAGTGGTTATGGTGCTATCCATGTGTTGTTTCTGATCTCAGGAAGAAAACTTTCAATAATTTTCCATTACATGTGATGTTAGCAGTAGGTTTTTCATAGGTAACTTTTTTCAGAAGGCTATTTCCTCTAGACTTCATTTGCTGAAAATTATTTTTTAATCATGAAAGTATGTTCAATTTGATCAAATTCATTTTCTGCATATAATTCCTCTCATTTATTCTATCAACTTGGTGGAAATAAAGTTTTAAAGGACAATATTGAGACAATTGAGGAAACTTGAATATGTTTTTGTATTAAGAAACGTAATTAAATCAAATTTCTTCATTATCATAGTAGAATTCTGTTTATGTAGAAAAATGTCCTAGTTTTTAGGAGATAGATGCTGAATTTTTATATCTAAAACTTATTTTTAAATGATTCTGCAAAAAAATCTATCTTTCTTTTAAGATACATAAAAACACAAATTGTATCTATCTATATACAAATGTGGTAAAATGTTAACAGTTGGTGAATTTAGGTGAAGTATATGGGATATTCTTTTAATTTTACTATAGGTTTGAAATTTTTCAAAATAAAAAATTTGAGGATAAACAAGGAAGATACAAATATTACAGTAAAGTTGATTTAATATTGAACTTTTAAAAAATTTTATTTATTTATTTTAGAGAAAGAATGTCGGGGGGAGGGCAGAGGGAGAGAGAGAGAGAGAATCTCAAGCAGACTCCATGCTCAGCATGGAGCTGGACACGGGGCTCAATCCCACAACCCTGAGATCGCAACCTGAGCTGAAACCAAGAGTCAGACACTCAACTGACAGAGCCACCCACGCTCCCCTAATATTGAACTTTTTACCTAAGTGACTGTACTTTCTTTCCCAATTAATGTAACATTTACAAAACCATTCATACGGGGGCACCTGTGTGGCTCAATCGTTAAGCATCTGCCTTCGGCTCAGGTCATGATCCCAGAGTCCTGGGATCGAACCCCGCATCGGGCTCCCTGCTCCGCGGGAAGCCTGCTTCTCCCTCTCCCACTCCCCCTGCTTGTGTTCCCTCTCTTGCTGTGTCTCTCTCTGTCAGATAAATAAAATCTTTGGAAAAAAAACCCCCAAAAACCATTCATACGTTAAACTGGAGAAAATCTTAATAAATGTCAAAACTAAATTTTTTTAAAGATTTATTTTTTTTAAGTAATCTCTACACCCACCATGGGGCTCAAATTTACAACCCTGAGCTCAAGAGTCACATGATCTACTGACTGAGTCAGCCAGGTGCCCCTGTCAAAACTAAATTAAACAGACCTCTTTCTCTTACTATATGAGATGAACTATAAGTAAAAATCAATCACAGATGTTTAAAAATCTAATCATTTTTAGATTAAAGTTTAAGCAAAGACTTTAATATTTAGAAGTTTAATTATTTGCAAGTCATATCATATTTAGATATGAAAAGCAATCATATCAAAACATACAAATTCTGGACAAAGGAGTCATCAGAAAAAAAATCACATCTTACATGTTTTATTTTATTGTTAAATAAGAAAGAGGAGTGAACTAAGCAAAAATATTCTAGGAAGATAACAAGATATCCTTTTTGCTTTTACAACTTTTTTTTTTTAATTGTGTTATGTTAGTCACCATACAATACATCATTAGTTTTTAATGTAGTGATCCATGATTCATTGTTTTCGTATAACACCCAGTGCTCCATGTAGTACGTGCCCTCCTTAATACCCATCACCGAGCTAACCCATGCCCCCACCCCTCTCCCCTGTAAAACCCTCAGTTTGTTTCTCAGAGTCCAGAGTCTCTCATGGTTCATCTCCCCCTCTGATTTCCCCCTTCATTTTTCCCTTCCTTCTCCTGATGTCCTCCATGCTATTCCTTATGTTCCACAAATAAGTGAAACCATATGATAATTGACTTTCTCTGTTTGACTTATTTCACTTAGCATTATCTCCTCCAGTCCCATCGATGTTGATGTAAAAGTTGGGTATTCATCCTTTCTGATGGCTGAGTAATATTCCATTGTATATATGGACCATATCTTCTTTATCCATTCATCTGTTGAAGGGCAACTCGGCTCTTTCCACAGTTTGGGTATTGCGGACATTGCTGCTATGAACATTGGGGTGCATATGGCCCTTCTTTTCACTACATCTGTGTCTTTGGGATAAATACCCAGGAGTGCAATTGCTGGGTCATAGGGTAGCTTTCTTTTTAATTTTTTGAGGCACCTTCACACTGTTTTCCAAAGTGGCTGTACCAACTTACATTCCCACCAACAGTGTAAGAGGGTTCCCCTTTCTCCACAACCTCTCCAACATTTGTTGTTTCTTTCCCTGTCCATTTTTGCCATTCTAACTAGTATAAGGTGGTATCTCAATGTGGTTTTGATTTGAATTTTCCTGATGGCTAATGATGATGAACATTTTTTCATGTGTCTGTTAGCCATTTGTATGTCTTCTTTTGAGAAGTGTCTGTTCATGTCTTCTGCCCATTATTTTTTTTAAAGATTTTATTTATTTATTTGACAGAGAGAGAGAGAGAGGGAGAAGTAGGATCCCCACTGAGCAGGGAGTCCGATGCGGAGCTTGGTCCCAGGACCCTGGGATCATGACCTGAGCCAAAGACAGACGTTTAACCGACTGAACCACCCAGGTGCTTCTGCCTATTTTTTGACTTAATTATTTGTTTTTTGGGTGTTGAGTTTGAGAAGCTCTTTATAGATCTTGGAAATCAGTAGTGTCATTTACAAATATCTTCTCCCATTCTGTGGGTTGCCTCTTTGTTTTGTTGACTGTTTCCTTTGCTGTGCAGAAGCTTTTTATCTTGATGAAGTCCCAAAAGTTCATTTTTGCTTTTGCTTCACTAGCCTTTGGAGATGTGTCTTGAAAGAAGTTGCTGTGGCCGATGTCGAAGAAGTTACTGCCTATGTTCTCCTCTAGGATTTTGATGGATTCCTGTCTCACATTGAGGTCTTTCATCCATTTTGAGTTTATCTTTGTGTATGGTGTTAGAGAATGGTTGAGTTTCATTCTTCTGTATATAGCTGTCCAATTTTCCCAGCACCGTTTATTGAAGAGACTTTTTTCCATTGCATGTTTTTTCCTGCTTTGTCAAAGATCATTTGACCATAGAGTTGAGGGTCCATATCTGGGCTCTCTATTCTGTTCCATTGGTCTATATGTCTGTTTTTGTGCCAGTACCATGCTGTCTTGGTGATCACTGTTTTGTAATATAGCTTGAAATCGGGCAACATGGTGCCCCCAGCTTTGTTTTTCTTTTTCAGCATTTCCTTGGTGATTCGGGGTCTTTTCTGATTCCATACAAATTTTAGGATTGTTTGTTCCAGCACTTTGAAAAATGTCATTGGAATTTTGATTGGGATGGGGTTGAAGGTATAGATTGCTGTGGGCAGCATAGACATTTTAACAATGTTTATTCTTCCTATCCATGAGCATGGAATGTTTTTCCATCTTTTTGTGACATCTTCATTTGGTGTCATGAGTGTTCTGTAGTTCCTAGAGTATAGATCCTTTACCTCTTTGGTTAGGTTTATTCCGAGGTATCTTATGGTTTCTGGTGCTATTGTAAATGGAATCGTTTCTCTAATTTCTCTTTCTACAGTTGCATTGTTAGTGTATAAGAAATCAACTGATTTCTGTGCATTGATTTTGTATCCTGCCACATTATGGAATTGCTGTATGAGTTCTAGTAATTTGGGGGTGGAGTCTTTTGGATTTTCCACATAAAGTATCAGGTCGTCTGCGAAAAGAGTTTGACTTCTTCTTTGCCAATTTGAATACCTTTTATTTCTTTTTGTTGTCTGATTGCTGTTGCTAGGACTTCTAGTACTCTGTTGAACAACAGTGGTGAGAGTGGGCATCCTTGACGTGTTCCTGATCTTAAGGGAAAGGCTCTCAGCTTTTCCCCATTGAGGATGATATTCGCTGTGGGTTTTTCATAGATGGATGTTATGAGCTTGAGGAATGTTCCATCTATCCCTATATTCTGAAGAGTTTTAATCAGGAAAGGATGTTGTATTTTGTCAAATGCTTTTTCTGCATCAATTGAGGCGACCATATGGTTCTTCTCTCTTCTCTTACTAATGTGTTCTATCACACTGATTGATTTGCGAATGTTGAACCACCCTTGCATCCCGGGGATAAATCCCACTTGGTTGTGGTGGATGATCCTTTTAATGTATTGTTGGATCCTATTAACTAGGATTTTGTTGAGAATTTTGGAATCCATATTCATCAGGGATATCGGTCTGAAATTCTCCTTTTTGATGGGGTCTTTACCTGTTTTGGGGATTAAGGTAATGCTGGCCTCATAGAATGAGTTTGGAAGTTTTCCTTCTGTTTCTATTTTTTGAAACAGATTTAGGAGGATAGGTATTATTTCTTCTTTGAATGTTTGGTAGAATTCCCCAGGGAATCCATCAGGCCCTGGACTCTTGTTTTTGGGAGGTTTTTGATCACTGCTTCAATCTCGTTACTGGTTGTTGGCCTATTCAGGTTGTCAGTTTCTTCCTGTTTCAGTCTTGGCAGTTTCTAGGTTTCCAGGACGGCCTCCATTTCTTTTGGGTAGCTCAGTTTATTGGCATATAGTTGTTGATGATAATTTCTAATAATTGTTTCTATTATCTCTCCCCTTTCATTCATAATTTTATTAATTTGGGTCTTTTCTCTTTTTTTTTGGATAAGTCTGGCCAGTGGTTTATTGATGTTACTTGCTTTTGCAACTTTTAATTGCTGTTTTCCTAATTATTTCCATTCTGTGTGCTATTTATGCTACAATATATCCTCTAATAATAAACATCATGTTTTTCAAATTTTTACTGTTATGAACAATACAGAGCAAGAATATTGGCTGAAAATTAATTAGAAAAAGGCCAAAGTATAGAAAATGTTTTCTGACATTATTTGTGAAGTTTAACATTGGAGGATGTATAAATATAATAGAATTGTCTCTTTGGCCCACCAAAACCACTGATAATGGGGAAAGAAGAAAAGCATGACAAAGACAATTATTTTATTTTATTATTTATTTATTTATTAGATTTTATTTTACTTATTCGACAGAGAGAGAGCATAAGCAGGGGCAGTGGCAGGCAGAGGGAGAGGGAGAAGCCGGCTCCCCGCTGAGCAAGGAGCTGGATGGGGGGGCTCGATCCCAAGACCCCGGGATCAGGACCTGAGCTGAAGGCAGACGCTTAACTGACTGAGCCACCCAGGTGCCTCAGAGACAATCATTTTAGGTCAAGTGTTTGTTTTAATAAAATTGTCTTGTTCATTACCTTTTGATCAGATCGTTTTCTGATGGTTGGGTTAGGATAAAGAGTGTGCTACCGAAACAAAAGCAGATTACTGAAGAGTATTTGTGTTAGTCTTTAAAATTTGGATCACAATTTTAAGGTTGGCTGTTGTCATTTTCACAGATTTATTGAGGTATAATTAACATCCAGTAAACAATGCACATAAAATAGTAGTTTGATAGGTTTTGACATATGTATATACCCCTGCGACCAACTCCACAATTTCTCTATGACCCTTTGTAAGTCTCTCTTTCCTGCCTTTCCCTGCCCCTCCCCTCCTTCTCCAGGCAAACAGTAGTTCTCTGCTTTGTCATTGTAGATTTTCATTTTTTTTTAAAGATTTTATTTATTTGAGAGAGAAAGAATGAGACAGAGAGAGCATGAGAGGGGGAGGGTCAGAGGGAGAAGCAGACTCCCTGCTGAGCAGGGAGCCTGATGCAGGACTCGATCCTGAGACTCCAGGATCATGACCTGAGCCGAAGGCAGTCGCTTAACCAACTGAGCCACCCAGGCGCCCATGAGTTCTTGATTTATAGAAATGAGGTATGCTATAAGAAACATGAATCATTAATTTAGAGTTTAATGTAGAGGAAACAAAGTTTAGAAAAATGTTGCAGCTTTTTTGTTATTCAAATATATGTATACACACACATATAATTACATGTTATTATGTACTCTATTTGCTGAAATTTGTGACATCCTAAAGTATAATAAAGAGTGTTAATTTAGATATTTAGGTATACTTTAGTCATCTTGCACTGCCATAACGAAATACCATACACTGGGCGGATTAAACAATAGACATTTCTCACAGTTCTGGAGGTTGAGAAGTCTAAGCTCAAGGTGCTGGCAGATTCAGTTCCTGTTGAGGACACTTCCTGGCTTACAGATGGCTGCCTCTTGCTGTGTCCTAATATGGTAGAGAGAACAGGAGAGCAAGAGAGCGAGCGAGACCTGTGGTCTCTTCATCTTTTAAGGACATTAATCCCACCATGCAGCTCCATTCTTGTGATCTCATCTAAACCTAATTACTTCCCAAAGGCCCCACCTACCATCACATTGGGGTGTAGGCCTTCAACGTAAGAATTTTGGGAGGAGGGCGCCTGGGTGGCTCAGTTGGTTGGGCGACTGCCTTCGGCTCAGGTCATGATCCCAGGGTCCCGGGATCAAGTCCCGCATCAGGCTCCCTGCTCAGCGGGGAGTCTGCTTCTCCCTCTGACCCTCCCCCCCTCATGCTCTCTCTCATTCTCTCTCTCTCTCAAATAAATAAATAAAATCTTTTAAAAAAAAAAAAAGAATTTTGGGAGGACCCAAACATTCAGTCCATAACAAGGTAACAATGCTCTAGAGTGGGGACTCTACTCTTTTTTGACAAATGTGTCTACCTATCACACATCTAAGTAAAAGGATCATTGTGTTTGTGGGAGTTAGACTGATGATAGTGAAGGGAGATGTTTATTTGACGTAAGTGGACACAGCCCTTTTCCTTTCAGAGACACCCTTGAAGAGAGAAGCGTCAGTAGATTTTAAGGTACAATTGACCACACATAGCTTCAAGATCAAGGTGAAAGAAAGCTCCTTGATGCGATCACTGAATTTACTATTGAGCAACCTGGCATTGTGCTACTGAGAGACTCTCTCCGCATGGATGAGATAAGAAATGGTCTTATCTTTTAACCCTCTTGGAACATGGTCTTCTGTTATTTATAGTCCGAAGCATCTTAAATGTTATATAAATACACAGACTACCTATCTACCTGTTGACCTATCCCTCCATCTTTTAATAAGTTAATTTTTTCTAAAGCCAATATCCTAACCAACACAATATTTCAGGTTTTATCAACCTAACAATGGATTATGGACAGATTTCTGCATGAATAAGTTCACTGCTACCCCATTATTTAAATGGTTATATAATATTCTATTGAATAATATGTATGTATGAATAATTTGTATGTATAATTAATCCCTAATTTTGGATATTTAGCTCACATCACATTTTTTACTAATATAAGCAGGATGTAAAACAGCATTCCGGCAGCTACCTCTCTGCATAAATACAAACTTATTTACTTTGCATCTCTTTCAAGAGGTAGGAATGCTGAAGCGTATAATTATGACCTTAGAGCAAGGATTCTTCAAAGTATAATCTATATTCACTGTTTTCTCTTTTTTCCCCCCACTGTTTTCTATTTACAACCTTTTTATTTCCTGGACCACTGAATTTTGATTTCTCTCTGCATTTATTCCACTGAAACTTTTCTTTCTAAGGCTAATTTAATGATCACTTTCCAGTTTTTATCCTACTTGAACTCCTTGTGGTATTTGGAATTATTTGAAGTTATTTCTTTTGCTTTCTGCAATACCCACTTCTCCTTGTTCACTTTCTATTCTTCGGATTGTTCTTTCAAAGACTTCATCATTGACTTTCATGCTACTGTCCACCTTTTCCAATGTAGAGAGCAGCAGTTTTCATCTTTGGCCTGCTATGCTTTTGACTCTCTTCATTCTATACCTTGGGATGGACAAGTATGGGGCTTCAGTGGTAGCTCAGCTTTCAAATCTCCTTCTTGTTTGGGGGAGTCCCCATTTCTATGAGTGATGGGGGGAGACCTGGTTACTCCCTCTTCCTGTATACTGATAACCAGGATGGATAAGTGACCCAGAGTTGGCAAACTTGATGTTTAATTTTGGGTCTTTGAGTAAGTGGTATAAAGGCAGAGGAGTGCTGATAATGTCCTCATGTTATTAGAAGTATCCACGGACAAGGGCAGTGTCCTGTTTGTGCATCAGTATCTGGCAGGACTGGAAGTGCTAAGCTCATTACTGTGCTTCCTGTTTCTTGGGCCTCTGTAGTCCCCTTGGTTCCCACCATTTTCCAATTCCAGTTTTCCCACCTCCAGACAAGTTTGTGAGTCCTTGATAGATGTTCAATAAGGCCCTTTTAAAATTTTTAAAAATTTTTATATGGTAATTTTTTTGAGAGATAACCAACATATGGCATTGTGTAGATTTGAGTCATACATTGTGTTGAATAGGCACATTTATATATTGCAATAACAATAATGTAGCATTAGCTAACATCTCACGTAATCATTACTTTGTTGTGTTGAGAACAATTAAGATTTAATCTCTTAGCTACTTGGAAGTTTATTACACAGTATTTTGACTATAATCCCTATGTTGTGCAGTAGATACCCAGACTTATTTTTCGACTAGTTGCATGTTCATACCCTTAATCGACATCTCCACAGTCCTGCCAACCCCAACCCCTGGTAAGCACCACTCTATTCTCTATTTTCCCAAGTTCAGCTTTTTTGGATTCCACATATAAGTGATATCACACAGAAGTTATATTTCTCTGTCTGACTTACCTCACTTAGCATAATGCCCTCAGGGTCTGTCCATGTTATCACAAATGCCAGGACTTCCCATGGTCATAGATATATATATGTATCTCATATCATAAAGCCCTTTTTAAAAATTAAGATAACCACAGTTGCTTTTGCTTGTACTCAAGAACTCTTACTGGAATAACGTATACTTTTGTGGGTGGTTTTATCTATAGCTGTAGCTTAAACTACTACCTGTATGCTTATGACTTCTAACTCATAACTCCGCAAATCCCTACTGAGTTCCAAATCGCTACATCCCACTGCTCACTGAATATTTCTATCCAGATGCCTGTGGACACCACAGCTTGCTTAAAAATGAACTATTTATCTTCTCTTCCAAATCTTTTCTGCTCTTCTATTCTCAACCTTGTATATACAATAGAAAATAAGCATTATACAGAAGAACAAATGATCTATTTGTTATGATATATTCACTGTTGTCTCTTTACATCTTTTGTATTTCCTGGAACACTGAATTTTGATTTCTGTCTGTATCAATCCAAGTGTTACTTTTCCAACCTACCACTACCCATTCCAGTTTTGTGTTCTTAACATCTCTTGTGTTGGTCCACCCTCTGCACTGCCACTCACACTTCTAGATTATTGCAATTGATAATCTTCTAGATTATTGCAGTTGGTAAACAGTGTGATGTATTCTTTCTGTTTCTCTCATTAGGACTTTTGTTTGAACATATTTTATGATATGTTTCTGTTTCAATATTATTTTATAATTTATGTCATTGGAATTATCATGTACTTTCAAAAACACGAAAAAAAAGAATAGTAATAACTGCCACATTTTCTTTTTTCTTTTTTTTAAAGGTTTTATTTATTTATTTGACAGAGAAAGAGAGAGAGAGGGCACAAGCAGGGGGAAAGGCAGAGGAAGAGGGAGAAGCAGGCTCCCGGTCGAGCAGGGAGCCCAATGTGGGGCTCGATCCCAGGACCCTGGGATCATGACCTGAGCCAAAGGCAATTGCTTAACTGACCGAGCCACCAAGGTGCCCCTAACTGCCACATTTACATTGTGTAACATCTTCTCAGAGTGATGGGGTCAATCCATGGACACTTAGGACATGCTGGCAGAGAACCTTTCAGATTCCTATCTATTTCTTCTTCTTCTTTAAAGATTTATTTATTTATTTTGAGAAAGAGCAAGAGAGTGAGTGAGCAGCGGGGAGGAGCAGGAGAGGAAGACAGAGTCTTAAGCAGACTGTGCTGAGCATGGAGCCAGACGTGGGGCTTGTTCTCACCACCCTAGCCAAAATCAAGAGTTAGCTGCTTAACCTACTGTGCCATCCAGGTGCCCTGTGTCTTGTTCATCTCTGAAAGCTCACTGTGTATCATGGATCAGCGTATGTTGGTTAAATAAATGAATAGTTAGTGAATAAATTGCATTAGTAGTTGATTATCCAGATTTGAGTATGGTAAATAGCTATGGCAAATTTTGATGTCCAAGATTGCTTTTCTTTGCTATTTAACTTGATTTTAGATATCTTATCAACTTCTGTGTTGTCATGGAATGCAGAGTAATTTTGAATATGGAAATTTAGTATGCTTTAATAGAAGCATATTAAAAGTAAAATTAAAGGAAAAATGATGTTCTCTTTTCTAAATTACGCATCCATCAACCTTCTGCATATTCCCTCACATCTGTAGTCTGGCTTTATTCTCAATAAATGGCAGTTCTGGGACTCCCAGTCTAATATCCTAGATGAGGAACAAGATGCTTTTGGGCACAGATACTTTGCTATTACAGTTTTTATTTGCTTTGTTTGATTTAACTGAGGAAAGTCCAGTTTAAGATTAATTTTATTTTTTTATTATTTTTATTTTTAAAAGATTTTATTTATTTATTTGACAGAGAGAGACACAGACACAGCGAGAGAGGGAACACAAGCAGGGGGAGCGGGAGAGGGAGAAGCAGGCTTCCCACTGAGCAGGGAGCCCAATGCAGGGCTCCATCCTAGGACCCTGGGATCATGACCTGAGCCGAAGGCAGATGCTTAATGACTGAGCCACCCAGGTACCCCTAAGATTAATTTTAGAATTTATTGATCATCGATTCCTTAGACACTTATTATTGAAATTAATTTAGAATTTATTATCTTTAATTCCTTAGAATTTGTTGATCTTTGACTGCTTAGATAAAAACCAGTCTTGATGACCCTGATTTGTATTCCAGGATGTATGTGCTACAAAGCTGTTACTGTAATACTCCCATGACAGCCAGAATGAATAGAGACAGGGCTTTGAAGGTAAAATTCCAGAACTAAGTGTTATAGGCAGGGTTGCATCTTAGATCTCGAACTTTTAAATTTTGTTTTCAAAACTGAGGACAATTTTTAGGGGAACTAAATGTATGGTCTTGACATATTACAGCAAATATTTATTTTTATGAAGTATATATCTTTTTTTTTTTTGGTAGTTTTTAATTTTATTATGTTATGTTAGTCACCATACAATACATCATTAGTTTTTGATGTGGTGATCCACGATCCATTGTTTTCGTATAACACCCAGTGCTCCATGCAGTACGTGCCCTCCTTAATACCCACCACCAGGCTAACCCATCCTCCCTCCTCCCTCCCCTCTAAAACCCTGTTTGTTTCTCAGGTCCATAGTCTCTCATGGTTCATCTCTCCCTCCAATTCCCCCCCCATTTTTCCCTTCCTTCTCCTGATGTCCTCCATGCTAGTCCTTATGTTCCACAAATAAGTGAAACCATATGATAATTGACTTTCTCTGCTTGACTTACTTCACTTAGCATAATCTCCTCCAGTCCCATCCATGTTGATGTAAAAGTTGGGTATTCATCCTTTCTGATGGCTGAGTAATATTCCATTGTATATATGGACCACATCTTCTTTATCCATTCATCCGTTGAAGGGCATCTCGGCTCTTTCCACAGTTTGGCTATTGCGGACATTGCTGCTAAGAACATTGGGGTGCATATGGCCCTTCTTTTCACTACATCTGTGTCTTTGGGATAAATACCCAGGAGTGCAATTGCTGGGTCATAGGGTAGCTCTATTTTTAAATTTTTGAGGAAACTCCACACTGTTTTCCAAAGTGGCTGTACCAACTTGCATTCCCACCAACAGTGTAAGAGGGTTCCCTTTTCTCCACAACCTCTCCAACATTTGTTGTTTCTTTCCCTGTCCATTTTTGCCATCCTAACTGGTGTAAGGTGGTATCTCAGTGTGGTTTTGATTTGGATTTCCCTGATGGCTAATGATGATGAACATTTTTCCATGTGTCTGTTAGCCATTTGTATGTCTTCTTCAGAGAAGTGTCTGTTCATCTCTTCTGCCCACTTTTTGACTTGATTATTTGTTTTTTGGGTGTTGAGTTTGAGAAGTTCTTTATAGATCTTGGATACCAGGCCTTTATCTGTAGTGTCATTTGCAAATATCTTCTCCCATTCTGTGGGTTGCCTCTTTGTTTTGTTGACTGTTTCCTTTGCTGTGCAGAAGATTTTTATCTTGATGAAGTCCCAAAAGTTCATTTTTGCTTTTGTTTCACTAGCTTTTGGAGATGTATCTTGAAAGAAGTTGCTGTGGCCGATGTCAAAGAGGTTACTGCCTATGTTCTCCTCTAGGATTTTGATGGATGCCTGTCTCACATTGAGGTCTTTCATCCACTTTGAGTTTATCTTTGTGAATGGTGTTAGAGAATGGTCGAGTTTAATTCTTCTACATGTCACTGTCCAATTTTCCCAGCCCCGTTTATTGAAGAGACTGTCTTTTTTCCATTGCATGTTTTTTCCTGCTTTGTCAAAGATCATTTGACCATAGAGTTGAGGGTCCATATCTGGGCTCTCTATTCTGTTCCATTGGTCTATATGTCTGTTTTTGTGCCAGTACCATGCTGTCTTGGTGATCACTGCTTTGTAATATAGCTTGAAATCGGGCAACGTGATGCCCCCAGCTTTGTTTTTCTTTTTCAACATCTCCTTGGTGATTCGGGGTCTTTTCTGATTCCATACAAATTTTAGGATTGTTTGTTCCAGCACTTTAAAAAATGTCATTGGAATTTTGATCGGGATGGCATTGAAGGTATAGATTGCTCTTCCGATCCATGAGCATGGAATATTTTTCCATCTTTTTGTGTCTTTCATGAGTGTTTTGTAGTTCCTAGAGTATAGATCCTTTACCTCTTTGGTTAGGTTTAGTCGAGGTATCTTATGGTTTTTGGTGCTATTGTAAATGGAATCGTTTCTCTAATTTCTCTTTCTACAGTTGCGTTGTTAGTGTATAAGAAAGCAACTGATTTCTGTGCATTGATTTTGTATCCTGCCACATTACTGAATTGCTGGATGAGTTCTAGTAATTTGGGGGTGGAGTCTTTTGGATTTTCCACATAAAGTATCATGTCGTCTGCGAAAAGAGAGAGTTTGACTTCTTCTTTGCCAATTTGAATACATTTATTTCCTTTTGTTGTCTGATTGCTGTTGCTAGGACTTCTAGTACTATGTTGAACAACAGTGGTGAGAGTGGGCACCCTTGACATGTTCCTGATCTTAAGGGAAAGGCTCTCAGCTTTTCCCCATTGAGGATGATATTCGCTGTGGGTTTTTCATAGATGGATTTCATGAGCTTGAGGAATGTTCCCTCTATCCCTATACTCTGGAGAGTTTTAATCAGGAAAGGATGTTGTATTTTGTCAAATGCTTTTTCTGCATCAATTGAGAGGACCATATGTTTCTTCTCCCTCCTCTTATTAATGTGTTCTAGCACATTGATTGATTTGCGAATGTTGAACCACCCTTGCATCCCGGGGATAAATCCCACTTGGTCGTGGTGGGTGATCCTTTTAATGTATTGTTGGATCCTATTAGCTAGGATTTTGTTGAGGATTTTGGAATCCGTATTCATCAGGGATATCGGCTGAAATTCTCCTTTTTGATAGGGTCTTTGCCTGGTTTGGGGATTAAGGTAATGCTGGCCTCATAGAATGAGTCTGGAAGTTTTCCTTCTGTTTCTATTTTTTGAAACAGCTTCAGGAGAATAGGTATTATTTCTTCTTTGAATGTTTGGTAGAATTCCCCAGGGAATCCATCAGGCCCTGGACTCTTGTCTCTGGGGAGGTTTTTGATCTCTGCTTCAATCTCGTTACTGGTTGTTGGCCTATTCAGGTTGTCAATTTCTTCCTGTTTCAGTCTTGGCAGCTTATACGTTTCCAGGAAGGCCTCCATTTCATCCAGATTGCTCAGTTTATTGGCATATAGTTGTTGATAATAATTTCTAATAATTGTTTCTATTTCTTTGGTGTTAGTCGTGATCTCTCCCCTTTCATTCATAATTTTATTAATTTGGGTCCTTTCTCTCTTCTTTTGGATAAGTCTGGCCAGTGGTTTATCGATCTTATTAATTCTTTCAAAGAACCAACTTCTAGTTTTGTTGATCTGATCTACTGTGTTTCTGGTTTCTAATTCATTGATTTCTGCTCTAATTTTAATTATTTCTCTTCTAATGCATGGCTTAGGCATCGTTTGTTGCTTTTTCTCTAGTTCTTTAAGGTGTAGAGTTAGTTGGTCAATTCGGGATTTTTCTGTTTTTTTGAGTGAGGCTTGCATGGCTATGTATTTCCCCCTTAGGACTGCTTTTACAGTATCCCATAGGTTTTGGACCGATGTGTTTTCGCTCTCATTGATTTCCATGAATTGTTTAAGTTCTTCTTTGATTCCTTGGGTGACCCAAACATTCTTGAGCAGAGTGGTCTTTAGCTTCCAAGTGTTTGAATTTCTGCCAAATTTTTTCTTGTGATTGAGTTCCAGTTTTAAAGCATTGTGGTCTGAGAATATGCAGGGAATAATCTCAATCTTTTGGTATCAATTGAGACCTGATTTGTGACCCAGTATGTGGTCTATTCTGGAGAAAGTTCCATGTGCACTCGAGAAGAATGAGTATTCTGTTGTTTTAGGGTGGAATGTTCTGTAAATATCTATGAGGTCCATCTGGTCCAATGTATCATTCAAAGCTCTTGTTTCCCTGTTGATTTTCTGCTTAGATGATCTGTCCATTGCTGAGAGTGGAGTATTGAGGTCTCCTACAATTAACGTATTGTTATCAATAGGACTCTTTATTTTGGTTAACAGTTGGCTTATGTAGATGGCTGCTCCCATGTTGGGGGCATAGATATTTACAATTGTTAGATCTTCTTGTTGGATAGACCCTTTAAGAATGATATAGTGTCTTTATGTGTCTCTTATTACAGACTTTAGTTTAAAATCTAATTTGTCTGATATAAGAATTGCTACCCCAGCTTTCTTTTGAGGTCCGCTGGCATGGAAGATGGATCTCCATCCCTTCACTTTCAGTCTGGATGTATCTTTAGGTTCAAAATGAGTCTCTTATAGACAGAATATGGATGGGTCCTGTCTTTTTATCCAATCTGCAACCCTGTGCCGTTTTATGGGAGCGTTTAGGCCATTCACGTTGAGAGTGGTTATTGAAAGATATGAATTAATTGTCATCATGTTGCCTGTGAAGACGTTGTTTTTATAGATTGTCCCTATAAATTTCTGTTGTAGATCACTCTTGGGGTCTTTCTCCATTTATAGAACCCCCCTTAATATTTCTTGCAGGGCCGGCTTAGTGGTCACATATTCTTTCAACTTCTGCCGGTCGTGGAAGCTCTGCATCTCTCCATCCATTCTAAATGAAAGCCTTGCCGGATAAAGTATTCTTAGCTGCATGTTCTTCTCATTTAGTACCCTGAATATGTCTTGCCAGGCCTTTCTGGCTTACCAGGTCTCTGTGGATAGGTCTGACGTTATTCTGATGTTCCTCTCTCTGTACGTAAGGAATCTCTTCCCCCTAACTGCCCTTAAGATGGTTTCCTTGGTTCTAAGATTTGCACGTTTTACTATTACATGCCAGGGTGTTGGCCTGTTTTCCTTGATCTTGGGAGGGGTCCTCTCTGCCTCTAGGACTCGAATGTTTGTTTCATTCCCCAGATTAGGGAAGTTCTCAGCTACGATTTGCTCAAATACATCTTTTAGCCCTCTCTCTCTCTCCACTCCCTCCGGGATTCCAGTTATTCTGACATTTGAACGCCTCATGGTGTCACTTATTTCTCTGATTCTATTTTCATGGATTCTGAGTTGTTTTTCCCTGGCCTCCTCTTTTCCCTTTTTATCTATTATACTGTCTTCCAGGTCGCTTATTCTCTCTTCTGTCTCAGTTACCCTAGCTGTTAGATTATCTAGATTGGATTGGATCTCATTGATAGCATTTTTGAGTTCTGCCAATTCCCCTTTTATTTCTGCCCTTAGAGACTCTATGTTACCATTAATTGATTTCTCCATTCTAGCCATTGTCTTCACAATTGCTAGCCTGAATTCCATCTCTGACATCTTGGTTATATCTGCATCCATTTGTAAATCTGCAGCATAAGTCATAATCTCTGAGTCTTTTCTATTTTGGGGGCTCCTCCTCCTAGTCATTCTGTTGATGGGTGGTTGAGGGAATGTATAGAGTCCAAATTATTGACCAGAACCCAAGCAAGATGCACCTGTTTTCTTGGGACGTTAGGGTTGCTGGCCTCTTGTTTTCTCAGCCTGTCTTCTGCAGGAGGGGCCTGCTGCGCTGTTACTCAGGCAACCCTGTTTGGGCAGAGTTGCCCTGCTCCCCTGTGGCAGGGGATGGGCTCAGCGGGAATCAGTTTTTGGGGCTTTTGTTCTCTGGCGCCTTTCCCTGGCGGCTTTCCGCGTCTCTTCCGCGAGTCAGAGCAGAAGAGACCGTTTCCAACCCTCTGCCTCAGAGCAGGGAGACCTCAGTCTGTTCTTCAGTGAGCTCTCCAGGCCACACTGTCTCTGTTTCTGTCTGTGTTGCTATAAACTGCAGCGGCCTGGGTTGTGCGCCCCTCCGCAGCGCCCCCAGTCCTCCCTCCAGGTCGGAGCGCATCTCTGCCCTTTGTGCTTCTAAAACCGCCAGCCGCTCCCAGTTCGCGTGCATGCAACTCAGCTGCTCAGGGTTTCCACCCCCAGGGGTTGCAGTTCACCGGCACGACCCTGGCGCACCGGGTTTCCGACTTGGAGGCTGCAGTTCGTGTGCGCGCGACCCCGCCGGTCTGGTTTTCCACCCTGGGGGCTGCCCTAAAGTCCATTCCTGACGCTACCGGTCTTCGAGTCTGTGCCCTGTCCGCAGCGCGCGAGGCTGTCACTCATTGGTGGTGTAGGATCCCCACGGCCAGGCTCCCTCCTGCCACCGTTTATCCTCTGATATCTGCCCTCAGAATCACGGTCTCCGCTTCCTACCTCAAAACCAACTGCCTGCGATATTCTGTTTGTAGAGATCCAGATCTTCTTACATCTCAGGCTGGTTTCATGGGTGCTCAGAGTAGTCTGGTAGTTATCCAGCTCAATTCCGGGGACCAGTTGAAATAGGGTCCCCTACTCCTCTGCCATCTTTTCCCTCCCTATGAAGTATATATCTTGAGTATTAGAATAGATTGAAGGCAGCATATTTAAGACAAATTTAAATGTTCTCCAGCAGTCTGTCTTTATTCACAGATGAAATGGCCTTTCATTTATGTAAGACAACAAATCAAATTATTTGGTTTTATAGCTACGTATGAACTTTGCCATTTAGATATCTGGTAGCTAACATGATGTGTATGGATTTTTTTTCATAATAAGTAGCACTCAGAGATAAAAGGCCAACCTTTAAAACCCTGTCTCAGTTACCTATTTGCACAAAATAAACATACCTAGTGGCTTAAGACAACAACCATTTATTTCTCAAGGTGGCATGTTGGCTGGGCTCTGCTGGGTGGTTCTTCTTCTCCACAAGATGTCGACTGGCACTGGAGGCCTCTAAGGGCTCTCCTGGGCTGGAATCTGAAGGGAGATCACTCACACGACCACTAGTTGGTGCTGGCTGTTGATTGGAGCACTTTGCTTTTCCTCCCTGTGGCTTCTCTTTGTGGCTTGGTTTTGTCATACATGGTGGCTACACTTCGAGGATTTAATGTCAGGTACCCATCTTCTTAGGGCCAAGCCTAAGGTCACTTCTGTTGCATTCTATTGGTCACAGACCCAATTACGGGAAAGGCCTCTTACAGGAGAGGTGAAATCAACTCTACCACTCACTGTGGGAAGTGAATTGGAAGAAAGGAACTGATGGTTACAAATAATGATAGTTATGTAGCTCACCTTGTTTCCCCTGATTCTTTGACTTCCAGGGAATTCAGGTCAAATTTTGTGCCACCTAATAGTAACTAGCTTAAGACCTCCCCCCCTCCCTGTGTGGTTGTCATTATGCCTGGAGTAATCCCTAGAATCAAGGAAGGCTAGCCTTTCTTTGCATCAGCTTGACCACATTGCTCATGTTTGACTGAGATTTTGCCCCAGGCTCCCGATTTGTGTTCTAGTTACTCCTTCCTCTGGGGTTGGATTTCTTTTTTTTTTTTTTTCTTTTTTTTCTTATGTTATGTTAATCACCATATAATACATCATTAGTTTTTGATGTGGTGATCCACGATCCATTGTTTTCGTATAACACACGGTGCTCCATGCAGTATGTGCCCTCCTTAATACCCATCACCAGGCTAACCCATCCCCCTACCTCCCTCCCCTCTAAAACCCTGTCTGTTTCTCAGAATCCATAGTCTCTCATGGTTCATTTCTCCCTCCAATTCCTCCCCTTCATTTTTCCCTTCCTTCTCCTAATGTCCTCCATGCTATTCCTTATGTTCCACAAATAAGTGAAACCATGTGATAATTGACTTTCTCTGTCTGACTTATTTCACTTAGCATTATCTCCTCCAGTCCCCTCCATGTTGATGTAAAAGTTGGGTATTCATCCTTTCTGATGGCTGAGTAATATTCCATTATATATATGGACCATATCTTCTTTATCCATTCATCTGTTGAAGGGCATCTCAGCTCTTTCCACAGTTTGGTTATTGCGGACATTGCTGCTATGAAGATTGGGGTGCATATGGCCCTTCTTTTCACTACATCTGTGTCTTTGGGATAAATACCCAGGAGTGCAATTGCTGGGTCATAGGGTAGCTCTCTTTTTAATTTTTTGAGGCACCTCCACACTGTTTTCCAAAGTGGCTGTACCAACTTGCATTCCCACCAACAGTGTAAGAGGGTTCCCCTTTCTCCACAACCTCTCCAACATTTGTTGTTTCTTTCCCTGTCAATTTTTGCCATTCTAACTGGTATAAGTTGGTATCTCAATGTGGTTTTGATTTGAATTTCCCTGATGGCTAATGATGATGAACATTTTTTCATGTGTCTGTTAGCCATTTGTATTTCTATCCTGAAACCTTCCCATTTTTGCCCCTGATTAGCTTTGCCAATCATCTTCCTCAAGGATACAATGTTTCCCTTAATGTTCTCTATCTTCCTGAAATTTGGTTCAAAATAAATCCTCTTGGAATCACACTGTCTATAATCACACTGTCTATAATCCCTTTCCTTTTTATCACTTCAGGGAAACTGGCAGCCACTTCTCAAGCAGTTGATCACACTCCCAGGATATTGCCAAATCAAATCCAAGTTTACCATTTATCTGTGGATATCCAGTTTGTTCTAACGGTGACTCACATGGGGGATTATCCCTGAATCTCACTCAAGTTCCTTGCCCTCAGTCCTCCTGACCCAGTGTCTTTACATTTTCCTTCTTGTTTTCTGCTTAAATCCCAGCACACCAGGAAGCCAGGCACACCTTATCCATGACTCATTCAACTCTCAGTGTGTATTTTATTCATTCTATTTATGAATAGACAGTAGAAATAATATAATTGAACAACTTATTTGACCGGGGTTGATGAAATTAAAAAATACATGCTTTTACTAAAGTTGTAACTTCCAGAAAGCATTTCAAAGAGCACACAGGCACTTTACAGATCACTGGCCAATGAGTACATGTGACTTAATACTGGTGGATTCTTTCTAGGATTATAACATTTTGAATTTCACTCACTCCTGTTTTGTGTCTGATTACACCTTCAAAGTTATTCAGTCTATTTCCACTTAAAAAATAGATGAACCATAATAGAAAAGAATTACCCTGAAGCTAGCTGTCTGTTAATCACTTTTTTTCTATCAAACACCTCATTCTAAGTACCCATCCACTTCATTTGGCAACATCATACAAATAGAATCATTATGTATGTTATTAATTGCAGATAAATATTATGTCTAGTGGGCTTCTTTAAGTATGTCATCTGTTTATTGCACAAGAATAATAACCTTGGGGCAACTGGCTGGCTCAGTTGGTAGAGCATGTGACTCTCGATCTCAGGGTTGTGAGTTCAAGCCCCAAGCTGGGTGTAGAGATACCTAAAAAGAGAGAGAGAGAGAGAATAGTAGCCCTAATTGGCAAAATATCTGGTATAATCAGAGATAATATTAAATAGTAATCTATTCTACAGATAATTTGAGCAACAGACCCCTTAAATGAGACAGTAAGAGTTAAGAATGTCAGTTGACATAAAATAAAACCACATACCTTCAGGCTCATATTCCACAGTATCCACTGTTAATTAATTGTACAGGAATAGGAAGGACAGTGTGAGTTTTATATAGGGAAATGGGCCTTTTTTCAGATTTCCCCCCAATGTTTACTTAATTGTAGTTTTATCACATATGCCATCTATAGTATAGTAAACTCTTTCTTCTAATTATTCAAAGTATGATTTCCCTCTTTATGCCCATTCAAAAGAAAGATGAAAGTGATGTTTCTTAAAAGAAGGCATAGAATGTGCAAAAATGTGTCTTCTTAGTGCTTGAAAGGAAGCAATTTCTTCATTCATGGCATAAAATTAAAATTCAGTGAGGAAGATCTGATACAATGATTTGGAAGTAAAAGAAGTACATTGATTCTCTAAATCTTCAGCTTTTTGTTAGCACTCTTATAATTGCTGTTAGAAAAGCAGTGTAGCTCTTAGAAGTGCTGGGGGCTGATGCCCTTGTTAGCTGAAAGGCACAGGCATGGCGTCAGATGATGACTGTAAATTAGTTTAGGCAGGTCTCCGCTAGCAGTCTGGGCTGTATTCAGGACTCACTGCATCTCAGTTGGCCTATTCATTCACAGAGAAGTCAGGCATCAGGGGGTGGCCATGATGGTGTGCTAGGAAGATATCTGCAGTGCACAGGGCTTTTCCGGGCCAGGTGCCGATGAAGGGCAAAATCTCAGGCTGTTTGGACCACAAAGATGCCAGTTCTCAAAGGAACTCTTTGCATTTTCTGGGTCCAGCTTCTGTAGAAAATCTTGAAATGTGTGATTGAAATCCGACTTGGGGAAGAGAAATGTCAGACAAAGGTTACATGCAGAGAGTAAATTTGAAGAGTGGCAGTGGGCCAAGATGGCTTACAAGTGGAGGCAACTTGGATTTCCTCCAAGTGCAAGTGTGAGGACTCCACAAATCAGGCTCCAGGTCACCTGCTCTGCCCTTATGCTTTGGCTATGTCACCCTCTCTCAGGTCAAATAAAGAATTGTTTTCTTCAATAAGTATTTTATGTGCAACAGATTTTTCGTAAACACCCACCATTGTGATGACTGCTCTCATGGGACAGCATAGAGATATTAGGTATAGCACCTAATCTTAAGCATCTGGTAAGATTACTGAAGAGATAGTGCACCTAAAAAATATGATAAGTCAAGACAGGTTGTAATAATATATTTAAATGATATAAAATGGCTGGACTATACCACAGGAATTTAAAGAAAGATCAGTGTTAGATGACTTTTAAGGTACCAGACTTTATGGGATGGATGGGATTTGTCTGTGCAGGGAGGGTGAGTAAGTAGGATGATTGGATCAGTACTAGTTCTTGTTCCTCTGTCTCCACATCCCCGTAGTTCAGCCCACCAATCTTGCCTCCTGTAGACTCAGCCCTGGCCCCATTTCTGAGCCATCCTAAGTGGGGCACTTCTTAGCTTTCATCTACAGTAAAGCTCTCAGATCTCCTTTGCTGCTGAAGAGGCCCAGAATATGAAGTCCTGGTGATGCCTAGACCACTCCCTTATTTCAAAGTTCACACGTTTTTATTGGTTGCATTGCATCCCCTTCCATCTCTTCAAATAGGTTGAAGCCCTAAGCCCTAGTACCTGTGAGAGTGACTTTACTGGGAAATAGGGTCTTTGCAGATGCAATCAAGTTATGATGAGATCACACTGGATTAGTGTGGGCCCTACTCCAATGACTGCTATCCATATAAGAAGGACATTTGGACCCAGAGACACACAGAGAGGAAAATGCCATATGAAGAGACAGAATCACACAGGGAGAATGACATGTGAAGACAGACAGAAATTGGAGCGATGAAGCTATAAGCCAAGGATTGCTGGCCACCACTGGAAGTGAGGAGAGAGGCAAGGACCCTTCCCTAGAGCTGTAAGAGGAAGCATAGTCTTGCCAACACCTTGACCTTGGAGTTCTAATCTCTAGAACTATAAGAGAATAAATTTCTGTTGTTTTGAGCCCCCCAGTCTGTGGTGATTTGTTATGGCAGCCCTAGGAGACTAATACACATGGATTTTGAAAACCTTCAAGAGTTTCTTGCAATTTTCTTCCAGCACCTGCTTACTTTTATTCCCAGGACTTCTTTTTGGTGGCTGTTCCCAATGATCACTTTAGATAGCAGTGATGAGGTCAGGAATAATCAAAACAATCCAAACAGTAGACTGGTTAAAGAAATGAGAGTTTAGCTCTACAGTGTTTGCTCTGCAATCACTCATATTAGGGAGAGATATAGAGTTCTTATTCTGGAAATGACATATCTTGGAGTGGGAAAGGCAAGTTGTTACCAAATGGTATGTATTAAACTATTTACTATTTTAAAATATATCTGAATACAAAGATAGATAAAAATAAATGTGGAAAGGAATAGGTACAAAGGCAAATACTGGTTACCTCTGGGTAATAGGATATGGGAGATTTCTATATTCTTATTTACTAATAACAACTTTCTGATTGGTCTAAAGAACACTTATTTATTGTAAGATCCAAAGTTATTTATTAAATTGTTTGGCAACAAATAAATGCAGTTTATTATACTCAGTTGCATCTTTAATATGCTAAGCTTTTCTCTTTGGCTGTTCTAAGCTTAATAATACTATGCTTTCAGTTGGATTATATTTTGTTACCTCCAAGCCAGAAATTCAGAATATCTGGTCTTTTTGTAAAACAGGATCATTTTATGACCAAATGAGAAGTATCTGATAGAGATATAATCAGGTTATATGTAATTTGCTTTTGCTATTTAAACTCTGAACATTGTGTAACATTTAAACAAAATAAGCTTGAGCCTCCCTGTTATTATTAAATGATGTAAGTAACAATCGTCTCTCCTCTAGTGTGTCTTAGAAATCATTACAAAGTAAATTACTCCCTGGGCACTGACCATATGACCTGTTCTTCCTCAAAAACCTGACTTAACTATCATTTCTAAAGCACCCCCCCCATATATTTGTAATTTTACTTTTATGGTTTTATATACGGTTTTAGGATAAAGCCCAAAGATTTGATAAATGTTTAACTTAGCTATTCAGGCAGTGGGGTAGTACAAACACTGTTTGGAAGCAAATAGATCAAGGTTTCGACCCTGGTTACTAGCTTTATAAGGTGAAAATCTTCATTTCTCTTAGTTTCCTTTCTATCGTAGGTATGATAACGAACATACACTGCAGAGTGAATGTTACATGGCTAAAGGGACTAGCCCGGTAACTCACATGAGAAACAAGTGCTATTACAAATCTTTGTAAAAACACTCTGAGCTTCATTTTGCCATAGCAGTTAGTTGTTCTTCCTGACTGATGGGTGGGGGGCGGAGGGGGAGAGAAGCTTATCTGTTCTTGCATTCCCAAGGCCACATACAAGGCTGAATGATGCTTATTTCCAAAAGCTAAATGCATTTTCTTAGGCAGTCTTTTGTCATTTTAGTTATTAAAAATCTTCAGACAATTTCTTAGTATTCACATTTCCTTATTGAAAGGAAATTATTTTCTTCCCATCACCTAGCAAGGAGGGAAATTCACTTCTTTAATAAGAGAGACAGTGCAACACAAGAAAAAGAAATGAAAGTAAAAGCTGACTACAACATACACTTTATTGGCTTATCTCTAAATATGTCTGTCACACATGTTTTATTTTAGTTTTATAAATTATTTTAAAAAAGAAGATGTACTATGAATTAAATATTGTACATGGAAGTTAAAATCTGATAAAGCTCATGGGCCTTGGCCACTCTGTTTTGTTGTCATTTTCGTAGCTGAATAAATATTCTTTCGGTAACAATTTAGTCCCATTTCATAAAGTAAATTTTGGAAAAACACAAATAGAGTGTTTTGTTTTTGTTTTCGTTTTTGAATTGAGCCCTGAATGCTGCTCAGCATGCATGCCTTTCATTTCCATTCAGGGATCTCTTGGACAAGGATGACAGGGGCTGGTGGGCAGTGCTTGGTCTGGAGAACAGGCCCCTCTGGGCCTTGACTTGGTGCATTAGCTCAAATCCAAGGCCACGCTGTGGCACTGCTGTGGGGTTTAAATAAGGAGCAGTGACTTCTCCCATCCATCGGCTGCTGTCTTTTGTTGTCACTGCCGAATTGAACCCTTGAAACTTCCATTAGTTTTTAATGTTAATGGTAGAAAAGGAACTGCATTAAATTAACAAACTATCCTTGCATCTGTTTGTATTTTCTCTCCCAGAAATGTCAACGACTCTATTTTAATAAAATAAATAGGACCTGACTTTGATTCTTCCAGGAGGGCCTGTTGGGGTTATTTATATCCTGGTCACTGTGTGATGTCTCCTTCAAGTCCCCATGATAGTGGGTTCGATGTGTCAATTTGACTGGGCCACGGGTGCCCAGACATTTCATCAAATATTATTCTGGGTGTGCCTGTGAGAGTGTTTCTGGATGAGATTAGACTTTGAGTTGGTAGATTGAATAAAGCAGATTGACTGCCCATGTGGGTGGGCCTCATCCAATCAGTTGAAGACCAGAACAGAACCAAAAGCCCCAATAACGGAAAACTCATCTTGAAAGAGGACTTTGGCTGCCTCCATTTTGACCTCAGACTTTCTAGTTAGGTTCTTTACAGCTTGTCTTTTGGCTCAGGAGGAAAGGCTCCGATGGGAACTGAACCTCAGCCCTTAAGCAATAAGAATGCCCTGAGCTAGCAAGACCCCGCCCATGATTGATTCCAAAACAGTGATCGATTTGACCTTCACTGCCTACCTGCACTTACCCACCCACCTTTGCCCCACATTTTCCTTTTATAAACCTGGAAGTATTTTTGGCATTTTGGAGGCAGGCTTTGATATGCTAGTCCACTGTCTTCCCAGTGTTTGCCTCACTGAAATAAACTCCTTTTTTTGTTTTGCCACCATAAGTCTCTCTGCCTTTAGGTTTTTTCAGTGGTGAGTGGCCAAACCTGGTCTGTTTGGGACCCCTGGAACCAGGATCTCTTGCACCCCTGGAAATCCGGCTACAATCTTGCCTGACTGTCTTGAGATGGGGTATAAACTTTTTTTGCCTTCGGACACTGAAACTTTGGCTCTTTTCGGGTCTGGAGCCTGCCCGCTTTCTGGATCAATCAATCAATCAATGGGACTTAGACCATTGGCTTGTTGGAGGAGGTCGTTGAGAGGACGTGACCTCTGGCTGACCTGTGAGCTGGACCCCGGTTGCTTTGCCCCTGCCCTTGGACAACGTGCTCTGCTTACTCTTCCCACAGCCTGAGCCATTTGCAAGGACGCAGCCTTGAGAGAGCAATGGACAGTATACCTACTGACCCAGGTAAGGCCTCTATATAAACACCAGTTCTATTGGATTAGATCCTCATCCTGTGGCCTCATTTAACCTTAATTACTTCCCTACAGGTCCTATCTCTACACAAGTAGAGTCACATTAGGAGTTAGGGCTTCAACAGATGAATTCTGGGGGCTTATCATTCGTCCATAACACACTGAATCCCACCCTGAAGTCAAGACTGGCCCAGTGTATTGGAGTGGCTAGGAGCCAGTGCCCTGGGGCTAGATTGTCTGGGTTTGAATCCTACTTGTGCTTCCCTTCTTAAAACACTCTTTCTTGGGTTTCTAACTGTGGATGTTAGTAACAGTACCTCTCTCACAGGATTGATGTGAAGATCAAATGACTTACAATATAAAAACCCATAGCACAGTGCTTGGCACTTAGGCTCAGAAAATATTAGATATTGGTTTTGTTGTTGGCTAGGTTTTAGCTTTCGGTAAAATTAGGCAATGGGTTACATGCTAAGATTTGAAAAAAAAAATATAAAGAACGTTACAGGAAAGTGGAATTGACATTAGAGATATTAGAAAGGTCTTATGGGACAAAGAATTTATTTAAGGCATAAAGGTCAACTGGTTTACCTCTTTGTTCCTAAGAAGCAGGAATAAATTATCAAAATAATGGGAGAAAAAAATGGATTTTTCTCATAGCTGCTTGTTTGAAAAATGTCAACCTTATAAAGAATTTACAAGGGTGCAATGACAATACGTTAATTACATCATGAAATATGCAAATGGAGGTCAGTATTTAAAAGCATGGAATTCTGGATAAAATGAACATTTCTCACAGAAGTAGCAAATTGTTAATTATAATTTTCATGAAAGCTCTAAAAATACAACAGATGTAAAAGCAAAACTTTAGAAAAATGAAAGGCATGGTATTATAAAATGATTTCTGATTTTGTTCAAGTCCCAGTAGGCTTCTGCACAAAATTAATAACCCCCTGATGAAGGAGCTCATAAAGATATTCCTGGGGGGCTCCTGGGGGGCTCAGTTGTTAATCGTTTGCCTTCGGCTTGAGTCATGATCCCAGGGTCCTGGGATCGAGTCCCACATCGGGCTCCCTGCTCCATGGGGAGCCCGCTTCTCCCTCTCCCACTCCCCCTGCTTATGTTCCCTCTCTCGCTATCTCTTTAAAATCTTTAAAAAAAAAAAAGATATTCCTGGGGATGAATTAAATCCCCAGGAAGGAATTATATTAATAGATGATATATATAACATATATGATTATATAAATTATGTACATTTATTAGAAGGAATTCTATTAATCATTAGAGGTTTAGGATTCAGACTAGGAGAAACTTATTTTATATATGGATACCAGTGATATGTTTCTGTTTAATAGATTACCTCCAAAATTTAGCAGTTAAAAATAATAATAAATACTATCTCATACAGTTCCTGTGGGTCAGGAATCTGGGAGTGGCTTAGCTGGGTGGGTCTGTCTTGAGATTTTCCACTACGTTTCAGGCAACATGAAGTCACCGGAAGGCTTGGCTAGGCTTTGGGCATCAGCAAGACATCTCTCTCCCATGGCTATGGACTGCAGCCCTCAGTTGCTTGCTGGCTATTTGCAGGATGCCACATGGACCTCTCCACAGGGCTGCTAGAGAGTCCACATGACAGAGCAGTTGCCTTGCCCCAGAATGGATAGAAGAGAATAAGGCAGAGGCCGCAATGTCTTTCATGACCTTACCTTGAAAGTCACACACCATCATTCTGCCATGTTTTTTATAACAATCAGTCACTATGATATTAATTTAGGAGGTGGAGACAGAAGGAACAGGCAGAATCAGAATTCCTGGATCTCAACAGGGACAGGGTGAGTTTGTGTATACGGAGGGAGAGTCAGGCTGGGAGTGGTGATGGAGGAAATTAGGTGAGGATGATATGAAGTTAAAAAAATAAACCACCAGGACAGCAAGCCCCACTGTCTTCCTTGTTATCTTACTCCTAATGACCCAGCAAAGTTAAAATGAAATCTTACGAGTTTTTTTTTTTAAGATTTTATTTATTTGACAGAGAGAGAGAGCAGAAGTAGGGGGAGCGGCAGGCAGAGGGAGAGAAAGAATCAGCCTCCCCGCAGATCAGGGAGCCCAATGCAGGGCTCAATCCCAGGACCCTGGGATCAGGACCTGAGCCGAAGGCAGTTGCTTAACTAACTGAGCCATCCAGGCATCCTGAAACCCTATGAGTTTAAGGGTCACATCTCTTTTTAGCTTTGTATTAGGCTCACAGTATAGAAAGCATTCTATAGAGGCCTGGACTTCGTGCTAAAATATACTCCCAGGTAAAACCCATAAAAAGGTATTTACTGTTAGGTCAGAGAAGAACATCCATGAAAGAAGTGGTTTAGTAACAGAAAGGTAGAAATGTGCTTTTGATTGTGAGTGTAGGTTGATACTCATGAAATGGCTGATTGAGACAAAGTGACTTTCAGGGAAAGTAAGCATTCTCAGTCATGCATTGTTATTATCTTATGAGGCTTGTGTTGAGCAGTAAGAGGGCTTGGATTTTTGTGGGTAGTTATAAATTCGGATTTTCTCTCTTGATGTCAGCAGTTCAGTTGAGCTGGAGAGACCTGAGCTGCCAGGTGTTGGTGTAGCTTATTAAGACAACAAGCCAGAGTGATAGTAATGGTCATGCCTCTGATTATTTCCTCAATAGTATGAGCAAGAGGCTAACCCACAGCAAGTGTCCACTCCTGCCCCATTCCATTCCCACTGCCTAGGGGAGGAGTCGGGAGGGCAGCTCCCGGTGAGACTGGCCAGGTAAAGTCTTTGCATGTGCCTGTGGTCACTCGCGCCTGACAGATCGAACAGGTTTGTAGCCAACAACTGGATGCCTCGATTGTTCTCCTAGTTACAAACCTATAGGATTGTATTTGTCTACTTTTGATTTGGGAAATATGGTCACTGCAATTCTGCCTTTCTAATTGTGTTCCTTTTCTTCTACCTCTGCAAACTTGTAGCTTATACTGACTTTATAATATCAGATTGGTAAAGGCTCATCACTGAGGCACGTACGAGGGAAAATCAAAGGGCTTTATTAACAACTATGAAAAATAAACACTTGTGAAATGTGCTGAACTTACAGCAACGTTTGCTGCTCTGGAGCTGATATTTCCTTCTTGGTCTAGAGCAGCGCATGCCCTTAGTAAAATTGGTGAGGTTTTGGATTGCAGGTTTGCTTTTCTTCATCTCTCTACCTTCTCTGACTTTCCAGAAGAGCAGTGACCTCACATTGCCCTCTTGCTTTCCAAGCCTCATGTTTCATTTTTCCACATCAAACTGCTTATGAACCAAGTACTTAAGTAGATGTTCCCAAATATTTCTTTTTAGTTTGTCACCTGGGGATCACCATCCCCTTCAACTCCATCTTAGAGGTTGGTGTTAGAAGGAAAACAACTTGTTAAATGAATGCATGCTAGAATTTTTATGATTACTAGCCTGCCAGGTCTCATAAGTATGTTTGCATTTTAAATACATGCAGCAACAAAACAACTTGACCCAGATTAATCTCTAGATGATAGATTGTGGGCTTTCAGGGAAAGTAATAAAGGAGTCATGGAATTGGAGCCAGATAGGAGAAATGGGTGGGGTGAGAGTAGCTAAGAAAAAGAACTTTTATATTCTAAATTCTGTAGTTTAAATGAAGTCCCATTCTACTAGATACTCTGAGCTGTTCTTTTGCTTGAAGACAGACTGAAAAATCACAATGAGAAAAATTAAATAAATAGTCTCATCATTCACTTAATTGCTTAGGCCAAAATCCTTAGTACCCATCTTCAGTTACTTATTTCATCTCACATCCTTTACCTAATAATTGGTCACCAAACCCATAGATTTTTACAGTGTGTCCAGATCTAACTACTGCTTCTCCTCTCCATGTCTACATTTGGTCTAAGACCCCATTTTGTGTCACATGACAGCCTAAATGTCTATGCTCCCCAGCACTCCTCAACACAGCCACCACCATGCTCCTCTCTAAATAAGGTCAGATTGGGACAACCGTGCCATTCTCCTGCTCTCGGGTCCAATGGCTTCCCTCACACTGAGAGGGAAATCCAAAGTCTGTCTATGCTCTGCTCCTTGGTTATCTCTTAGATCTCATTTTCTACCACTCTCTCTTCTGCTCACCATGTTCCAACTCTGACAGCCTTCCTGCTGTGCCTCGAATGTGCCAAGCATGTTCCCATGTCAAGGCATTTCCTTTTGCTGTCCCTTCCTTCCTCTTCCTCTTGGGGGGGTGGTGGTGGTGTGGGAGCTCTCCCAGATATCCACATGGTTCTTCTCTCAGTTCAGTCAGATCTTTCCTCAAATGTCACCTCAGAGACTCCATGCCCAAACACCCTATGTAGCAAAGCTTTGCCTTCACTATTTCCTTACCCTAATTCATTTTTTTCACAGCTATGTAAATATGTAGTAGTATCTTTTTCTAGAGAAACGGAACTAATAATTCTGTCTATCTATCTATCTATCTATCTATCTATCTATCTATCTATCTATCTATCATCTATCTTTCTGTCTATCTCTGATGATCTGACATCTGCAAGTTGGAGACCCAGGAAAGCCAATGGTGTAATTCAGTCCAAGTCCAAAGGCCTGAGGACCAGGAGCTCCAAGGGCAGAAGATTGATGTTTCAGCTGAAGCAATGAGGCAGAAAGGACTGAACTGCATTCAGGCCCTCAGTGGATTAGATGATGCCCATCTATATTGAGGAAGGCAACCCTCTTTACTGACTCTACCAGTCAAATGCTAATTTCATTTGGAAACACTTCCTCAGACATACTTAAAAAAATTGTTTAGCCAAGTATCTGGGTACCCTGTGATCTAGTCAACTTGGGAAATAAAATTAACACATATACACACACAAACTTTACTATCTACCTCACTCGAATATATGCTTCATATGGCAAAGGACTTTGTGTTTTATTCATTACCATGTCTCCAGGACCTAGAGCAGTACTTGACATATAATAGTTGTTTAATTAAATATTTGTTGAATAAAAGAATAACCTTTAAAAAGTAAGTATGTATTCTTTATACACACGCACACACATATTTTTAAGATTTTATTTTTAAGTAATCTCTGTCTATACCCAACGTGGGGCTCGAATTTACAACTCCAAGATCAAGAGTCACATGTTTGGGGAGCCTGGGTAGCTCAGTCAGTTGAGTGTCTGACTCTTGATTTTGGCTCAGCTCATGATCTCAGGGTTGTGAGATCCAGCCCTGCTTGGGCCCTTAGCTCAGCATGGAGTGTGCTCGAGATTCTCTCCCCCTCTCTTTGTGCCTCTCCCCTTGCTCATATGTGTGCATTCTCTCTCTCTCTCTCTCAAATAAATAAATAAATCTTTTGAAAAAAAGTCACATGCTTTACTGACTGAGCCAGTCAGGCACCCCCTTTTTATATATTTTTGATAAACAATAATAAATCTATTAGATTAAATTATTTATTTTTATTCCTCAAGGTGAAAACCAGGACCTCATAACCTAAGGATTACAGAGAAGTAAGAAATGACAGAACCTATCATTAAGGAGCCCATAAATAGGAGGAGATAGAGTAGTATTGTTGATTCTGGTAATGCCCAGAAACATCACCTCTATTTTCACACTAAAATATACTACAAAATATACCAGCATTCTAAATACACACACACACACATTAACATTCTTACAATAGTAGGCTAAAGTGATTATGATTATGAAAATGTTGAATATTTTAGGTTGTGAGCTCATTGAAGCTGTCCTCAGAAGGTTGATCACTGTAAAGGAGCAAATGAAGGTAATGGCTAATTTTCTAGAAATCTGGGGAGAGGGTGTAGCCAGAAGAGGAGCTGTCTCTGATTTCAGATGTCCCAGGTGGTCCCATTTCCCCAGAGCTATGGCATGAATGATTTTAAGAGAGAACGAGGCAGCCCTAAAGTACAAGAAGCATTATTCCACTTGTGCTCGGGCTCAGGCCCACAAGGTAGAAATCCTTTTTTTACAGCCTTAGCTGTTGAAAGCCCCAGAAAGAATCTGTTGAAGTGTAGCTGAAGGTCTTAGAGAATCCTGGTGCAATTTCAAAGAAGATTCTTTTTCCTATAAAATTCTCCATCTTAATAGCAAGATTGTTTAATTCTAAATAGATTTCATTTACTTTCTCCCAGTCAGTACATAGGACTTTTGATATGATTTGACAAAAAAAAAAAAATCATTGCACCACCGATGACCTTCATGTCTCTTGTTTTAATGATTTCAAAGTCATTATGAAAGAAAGCGCCAACAGCTTTGTACATATTTGTTCAAGTCTCTCTGCCACTTCTTTGTTATTTCAACAAAGAGCAGATGGAACATCAAAACCAGCCATGAAAATGGGATATTTGCTCCTCTATCTTTCTCAGTTTTTTTCTATTTGAATTTTTCCCCATCTCTGCTTTTTAGTGTTATTAAATTCAAATGTAGAATTTCATATTTTGTTGTCCTTCCATTGAATATTTGAATGTGTACTTTTTGTTTTGGGTTGCTATAGTTATAAAGGGAGTCTAGATACCATTTTCCCTGGTAGCGCATAATGTTACATCCCCACAAGAAAGGATCAGAGGAAAATATAAGAAAGTTGGTCGCTATAAGACAAAATGATCATTTTATTAAGATTTTGGAACTTAAGAGAAGCCTTGAATTGTAGCCAGTAAGTTACTGAACTAGAATTCAAACCTTGCACTCCTATGTCCAAATGCTGAATTATTTCCATTATATCCAAGTGAAAAGTAGAGAGAAATTGGAGGGGCGCATGTTAGGGATGCAGCAGAGAGAAATGATCATCACAAGCCGAGTGTAAAGTGGTTATAATTGGGTACTGTGCTGGACACTATGGAATTATGATATCAAGATTTCAAAACATGTTCATTCAAAATCTGTAATAAATGATCTTTTATCCAGGATGATGAGTTTTAGATTGGTAATATTTCTAGAATTGGGCTGGATGTTGTATGTAGACACAATTTAAATTCCATGCTTAGAATCCTTCTTGCCTTTTAAAATGCTACCATCACCAAAGTCATGCATTAATAACAAAACCATGTTGATGTCAATGAAACTTTATGTTACAATCCATCCCAACTTACCTGTATCACCATTCCAACAGCAGGACATCACCAGTGGGTCATTTATAGCCAAGTGAGGAGGACAGATTGGTCCAGTTTGTCCACAGAGGGGGCCTAGGTACACAAAGGGGACACAAGCTTTGTTCTCAAAGGACTTGCTTTTTAGAGAAATGCGAATGGAGGGCTTTTAGGAATATTCAGGAAATGTCCTCTCTGGGTGAGTAGCTTGTGTCAGAGCTGTAGGCCCTTTGGGAATAAAGAAATGATCGATATTATGAGGCACTCTTTCATTCTAGGATCATAACCCTTTCTGTAAGCCTCTTTTGCTCCCTTAGAGACATCCCTTTGCTCTGGAGTCCTGACAGTCCTTATCTTTGCCCCTGGCCCATTTCTCAGCTTCCCCTTTGTGTGAGCTGGGTCATTATGGCTCCCATTGTCCTTTGGGTGAGTCCTGGCTCCTCACCTGGTTAGTGTTCTTTGATGGGGGCCCTGGAGTGTCTATAAGAGTCACACTGACCTGGTTTCAACACTCCGGATTTATATCCCCTGCAAAGTTGCTTTTTCCTTCTGGTCTGTTATCTTCATTTCCTCTAAAATGTGGGTTATCCTGTGCTTTTCAAATTAGTTCAAGAAATAACCAAGAGCAATCATTTGAAGCATAACCTGCTTGTTCCGTACTTCAATTCCTCAAAAACTGCCTGATTTTAAGTCCCTACCTACCTTATCTGCTGCCGTGTTCAGTCAGGATCAAGGAAGCAAGAGAAAATGTTTATTTAAAAGCAAGACTATGAAAACCAAACAAACCCAGGTCTTTTTAATTATCCTTCATACTCCTCTTCAACTCTTTCCTCTTGCTACCTATTATTTTTTTATCTTACCCCAGAGGTGTCAAGGTTTACCTATCCATCTGTGAATGATACTTTGAAATTCCCATGGCAACTACAGGCCATATGAATTCCTGTCCCAGCCAAGGTGTGAGCTCTCTGTGGTGTCCACTGAGCCGTGAGGCAAGGTCAGGACCATAGAAGTGTCACCTTCCACTGGGCTTCTCTGATGCTGACCATCAGTAGTTTTGGGGTTTTGCCATATTGCCACTGTTATCCAGCTGTGGCTGAGGGAGGGGTAGGTAGTGGGAGCAGGTAGTGGGAGCAGACCCATAAACAGACATTAGAGAATTAACTTATAATATCCCTTTAATACAGATAATATTGTTTACAATATTGGCTTAGTTAATTGGGGTCACACACTGGATTCAAATTCAGGTCTGTGTGACTTCAAAATCCACTAGGCTAGGGTGTGACTGCATCCCACCGTTGAGGCCTGCTTGGTCTAGGATCTGATCGTCAGCCCAGACCTGCCCATTAGCTCATCTGTTCACTCTGGATGTGGTCATTCTCTTCATCCACTTCCAGCTTCTGACCCTGGCTCTCCTGGCCTGCCCTTGACCAAGCTGCTCACCTGGAGAGGGTGCTTCTATCTAAAACACAGACATGAAAGAGGCCAGTGGTGACCCAGATCACTGCTTAGTTGTGTTGGTGCTTGGGTGTCTTTTTCAGTTTTACTGAATGAATTAGAGATGGCTATTTGGTCTAAGTGGAAACAGATTAAAAGAGAAGTTGCTCTCCCCAAATTTCCTCCTCTGCATTCCTTATGTGATGACACCATCACAGGGAGCACGTCTCACCTTTCTGTAGCCAGACTAGATTGCGGTCACTCCAAACCAAGCTCACCCCAAATGCTGTAGCAAGTCTGACCTAATGATGCTGTTGTGGAACAAGGGTGAATGATCCAAGTAGAACTTGGAAAAAGAAGAACCCAAGAGAATTTGGTTGGGAGAGAGAACAGATGGGATCACAAAGCCATGACCAAGGTCGAGGGCAGTCAGCCTGTCGGTGGGCAGACAAGTAAGCAAGAAATGATTTTCATTACCAGTTGTTAATCATAAAATGTATATGAGCTTTCTGTTTTGGAGGTTTTAGCATTTACACTCGCTTGGGGACTTTTGGTTTAGAGGAATGAAAGTTCACTTTTTGTTCTGATACTCTAACTGTTCCTTTATCTAGCATATTGAATCCTGTATATTCGTTTCTATGGCAGAAGTAAATCTGTGTTTTCCTGTTACACCCTAGTCAGTATCAGCCAACCCGTAGAACACTCACAGAAAGTTTTAAAATGATGTGTTGCAGAAATGTGTAGTCTTAAATAGAACTTTTTTTTTTTTTCTGATATCAGCCACATTTTAGTGACCTGTTCCAAGAAAGATTCATTATCTACCCTTTTAGGATGACTGTGTTTATATCATTCAAAGTAAGTATATTCATGGATAAGTAAGTAAGGTAATATCTTAATCATTCAACATATATTATTCCTTTTGGGCAATATCATGGTGACTTTTGAATAGTTTTCTGAGATATGGTGTAATGAACAAATGATTGAATGTTATCTTCAGAAACGATCCAGAAGTCCGTAAGACTAGGCATCTCGTTAGTGTATAATGCTGAGTATAAATGCATATACTACTGAGGCAAATGGCAGTATGTGGCCTATATAAACACAGACTTAGTTACAGAAAGTTGGATATAATGGAATAAATCTAATGAATAGACATATGAGAAATTCAGGGATTTTGTGTTTTAGCATAAAGCTGCCCTAAAGGAAGAATAGAACAGATTTTCAGTTTGTCAAATGCTTGAGTGGTATAAAAGCAAAGCCAAAATTGTACAATCTCAAATAAGCATAAATCCAGTAGAGGGACTAATTATTTTCCTCTAGAATGCTTCCAAAGTGAGAGTAATTTAATACTTTTTAAAGCTGAGTTTAAGAGCAGAATTTTATCCATGTATTTTGCTTGTTAGTAGCAGCTTTAATAGCAAGGCCTGATTTAAGAGAAAAGCAATAATTTCTTGCATGTGTTATATGGTATTTTGGATTAAAAAACATTTTGTTAGTTTCTCTCCATAACAACAGTGTGAAGTAGAAAAGCATCATTATTCTCATTATAAAAAGGAGTAAACAGAGACTATAAGTTGTTTTTTTTTTATTTTTTTTATGTTTTTTTTAATTTTATTTTATTCTTATGTTAATCCCCATACATTACATCATTAGTTTTAGATGAAGTGTTCCATGATTCATTGTTTGTGCACAACACCCAGTGCTCCATGCAGAATGTGCCCTCCTCAATACCCACCACCAGGCTAACCCATCCTCCCACCCCCCTCCCCTCTAGAACCCTCAGTTTGTTTTTCAGAGTCTATCGTCTCTCATGGTTCGTCTACCCCTCCGATTTCCCCCGCTTCATTCTTCCCCTCCTGCTACCTTCTTCTTCTTCTTCTTTTTTTTTTCTTAACATATATTGTATTATTTGTTTCAGAGGTACAGATCTGAGATTCAACAGTCTTGCACAATTCACAGCGCTTACCAGAGCACACACCATCCCCAGTGTCCATCACCCAGTCACCCCATCCCTCCCACCCCACCCCCCAGTCCCACAACACTCAGTTTGTTTCCTGCGATTAAGAATTCCTCATATCAGTGAGTTGTTTTTGTAGCTATTTCTATGGATCTGGGGTCCTTTGTCTGGTCTTGGCTTTTGATGATTGACCCAGGTAGAGAAGCCATCTGAAGACAATAAATTGAGTGATATTCACACACACAGATAGTCCAACAAAAAGCCATAAAACTTGGCCTGATTAAGTAAGTAGACCAAGGGCACATCTCTTTGGGGATTAGAGGCCTTGTCAGCTGCTTCTCAGGTCAGGGCTCTTGAGCCTATACCCCCATTCAGAGGCAGAGCAAGGGTCTGCTTCCAATTTTTGACATAAGTAGTGTCAGAAGCCATTTTACCTTAAAAAAAATCAGTATTGTCTCCTGTAGCATACTTTATTCTTGGCATTACTCATTCCTTTGATTTATCCACTGAGGGTCAATGTCAAAATAACATCTCAGGAGTGAGAAATGAGAAACATTACACTGTCATCAGCTTCAATGCCTTGGCTTGAATTAGCATTTAGAACTGAATTAGTTTATCTCATTATACAGTCCCTTATCAGAAGTCCAGTAGAATGGACATGAGGCAAGTTCATCTGGGAAAGGAAGAAGAAGGAAGGAAGGCAAAAGTTGGAAGAAAGAGGCATTCTGGAGTGGGCACACTTAGGGAGTGTAGGCAGCTTGCTGACATGTCAGTTAGAAAGTGCTAAGCAAAATGATCTGAAATCTGTTAAAAAAAAAAAACAAAACAGACATGAAGTTCCTTGCTTCTGCCCAGACTCGAATTCCATTTGTGCTTTTCTCAAAAGCTATCACTTTCTTCTATCTTCTAGTAAGGTGAGAAAGAAATAGGTTTATAGCAGCTGATAAAGTCTAGGGCTTTATTTGATAATTTTAAAGAGTATGTTTGGTGGTGGTGATATGGTTGTAGTATTTAAATAACTGTTTAATTATATCCAGATATAATTAAATGATAAGCAAAATTTAGAAGTACAACACTTAAGAAGTACATGGTATTACATACTTTGGTATTTAATAATTACATGCTTATTGAAATAGTTGATCAAACTTTCAAAACAATATCATAAAAAAGGCAACCACATAACCCATATGGTATTATACATTTCTTAAAATATCCACCAGCAAATGAAACTATTTAACATTAGTGCAAGAATCATTGAAAGGGCAATTTAGTTTTTTAACTGTAGAATTAAAGTATTTCTGAAATAGTAGAGTGTCTTACAGTGTTTGATGAATATGTGATTCCAGAAACATCTTATTTATGGAGAGGGCAACATCCATTCATGTTGATAAATAGAAATGGAGTCAATGGCTTCCAGAATTCCTTTTTTAATCTTTATTTTATTCTTTTGAACATTTAGCAAACCTGAACAAACAGCAGTTATATTCACTGCTAGATTTATGAGATATATTTTTATCCTACTGTACAAACTGAATAATATCCTATATGTACATACAACATCATCATCCAAGAGAATCTAGGGATCCTTTAATCCAACCCCATCTTTAATGGTAACACTTCTCCTAACATCTTAATGTTTCCTTTTAGGTCAAGGGAACTCAATATAACTCCTGGATTCTCTACTCATTCCAGGAACATTTACTTGATTAGTACATTTGGAAGAATAATTGGGGTTATATTTTATGTGTTTTTCTGTCACATTTGAGAATATTCAGTTCTGCTGTGTGGGAAACAAGAAAAGCAAATGGGATAGATGAAACTCCCAGGCTGTGGTAAGTACAAACAGTGAAATCACTAACCTGTAGGACACATTTAAGCCAAATAAACTCCATGGAACATATGTGGGTTGGACACAGATAAAGAAGGATGGAGTAAATGAGAGCTGCTTCTAGACAGGAAAGAAATGAAGGATTGAGTGAACATTAAATATTAATAAAGCACAGATCATGCCACATTCATACTGACAACATTATCATGGCTAAATCAGCCACCCATTGATGATACCAACCTTGGCCCCAAGTATATGCCGATGCAAATATTCAGAAAAAAGTCAGGTGATGCAGCAGGTCATTGATAGCTACAAGTGTGGGTGGGCAAACTTGCCTCTGTTTTCTCTAGTAGAGCAAGTGTGTGTTGGCTCCAGGTGTCATCCACCTGTTGGGTCCCTTTGTTCAATCTCAACTTTGTAACCACTCTGTCAGCAGGGAAGGCTGATCCAGCACAGAGGAACAAGACAGGTGAACAGTGCATAATCCAGGACATAGTGGAGTGGTTCTCTCAGCTGCACCATATTGTATATGGTCTCTTTCCTCTGCTTCTTGCTGTATGTTTTAAACTTGATTCAATAAATTGTGTCATGTTAACATGATAGCCATGGTAGCCATTGGTAGCCCTTGCCCTCAGTAAGAGCCATGCCCTCTTACTGTGGGATCTAGCCGCTCAGAGAGAGCATCTATTCTAAGCTTCCCTAGAATTAAGCTCTTCTGCAGCAGGGGAGGCCTGTTCAACTTGCCCACTGATGTTACCTGTGACAGGGAAGTCTGTCTAGTCCTGTCCCATTTGGTTCTTATAATAGGCTAGCTCCCCCCATTTTACCCTTCACAAATAATAAAGATAACATTTTGATCTTTTACCTGTCACTGCCTTATTTTGTTTCTCAATTTTTTCAGCACCTGGGTACCAAAGAGGAATGTTAATTACTGGACCTTCTCAGATTCCCCAGCCCTCCTCACTTTAAAGTTGGGGGGAACTGAGGCCCAGGGAGTCCACAGAACATTTAGATTGTCCTTGCTAGGAGGGTGGATGTAGTGGAATTCTCATTTCTGTAAGACAAGCATGGAGGTATGGACTCCTGGGTAGTACCCTCTGTCCCTCATGTTTTCCCATGAACTTCATCAAATTGGGGACTAAGTGGCCTATCCTGTGGCTTTATTCTCTGGATGTGGAAGGCTTTTTTGCCCAAATGTCTAGAGTCATTACATGGGCATCAGGTCACCCTGCCCTGTACTTAATTATCTCCTTCACTCTACCTAGGTCTTATGGTGAAGGACAGTCTGAAATCCATGTATCTCTGGCTAGGATTATGGAAACGTGTTTCTCATTAGTTTCTATGGATAATTCTTACTTAGTGAATCCTGGCTCTGAGTTTATACTTAGGCTGAGTCAAACCAGTGCCTCTGTGTTCTCAGTAGCAGGCAATGTGAACCTTTGACATTGTACAGAGTTGTATACTCGCTTGGCTTTTCTCTCTCAGGTCAGCTTCATGCTAAGACTCCAACATTCCACTTGTCGTTTCTAAGTGTGTGCCCTCAAAGAGACTGCTTTCAAAGTCCTGGTTTCCTGACTTAGGGATGCCACCTTTTCTGCCCTTTCTTCATTCTGTTTCTGTCCACTTAAGGAA
Organism: Mirounga leonina; assembly: GCF_011800145.1. Taxonomy (NCBI): domain Eukaryota; kingdom Metazoa; phylum Chordata; class Mammalia; order Carnivora; family Phocidae; genus Mirounga; species Mirounga leonina. The sequence continues at coordinate 15,517,376 of NW_023270854.1, read as the reverse complement.
GTGCTAAGATATATTTTTTAAGATTTTAGTTTTAAGTATTCTCTACACCCAACATGGGGCTCAAACTCACAACCCTGAGATCAAGAATCGCCTGCTCTACCGACTGAGCCAGCCAGGAGCCCCAGAAAGTGCTACAATTTTATTTCTGAATTTTATGGGAGAAAACTTCCCAGATAGAATGATTAAAACAGTTCATTCACTGAGGTGCCTGGGTGGCTCTGTTGGTTAAGTGTCTGCCTCTTGATCTCAGCTCAGGTCTTGATCTGAGGGTTGTGAGTTCAAGCCCCTCATTGGGCTTCATGCTGGGTGTGGACCCTACTTTAAAAAACAAACAAACAAATAAACAAAACAGTTCAGTCGCTAATAAAAAGGACACTAGTACCTTCTCTTACATTTCATTTCAGCTGTTACCCACCTTCAACATTACTCAATTTCTTTGACTTTAGGTAGGTTCCATTTTGCTTCAAGATCTGTTGCTAACATTGAGAATAATGATTGCATTTTGTTTATTCATGATTCCTATGGCCTAGCCCAATTCCTGGGAAATAAGGAGGAAAATATAGTGATTAAGAGCCATTGGAGATAAACTTTGTTTTTGTTTTGTCCTTCAGTATCTATTTTCCCTTTCCTCAAAGAGCACCCTGATATTTATTTATGGGAATGACTATGGCCAGAACTGGATATAATCTGGCAGGATTGTCATTCATTGTGCCCCAGGCATGACTGCACGACCCAAGCTACGTCAATCATGCACTCGTTCCCTGCATTTCAGAGATAAAAACAACACTGAAATTTGTTGGTGGTGATTGGTCACAGAGACAGCACCTCGTAGAGGCAGATGTCCACCAGTTCTTTTTTAAATTTTGAGGTGAAGGGCGCCTGGGTGGCTCAGTCGATTAAGCGTCTGCTTTCGGCTCAGGTCGTGATCCCAGGGTCCTGGGATGGAGTACTGTGTGGAGCTCCCTGCTCAGCAGGGAGTCTGCTTCTCCCTCTGCCTGCAGCTCCCCCTGCTTGTGCTCTCTCTCTTTCTCTCTCTCTGACAAATAGATAAATAGAATATTTAAAAAAATAAATTTCGAGGTGAAATTCACAAAACATGCAGTTAACCATCTTAAAGTGTACAATTCAGTGGATTCACGATGTTGTGCAACCACACCACTCTCCAGTTTCAGAGCTTTCTCATCACCCCAGAAGACAACCCCATACCCAGTAAGTACTCACTCCCTCTCATTCTACCAGTTCTTGCCGCCAAGATGCCTATTGTTATTTCTGGTCCTTTGGTGTTTCCTTTAATTCTGTAAACTACCCCATATCCTTAAAATAATTCTTTTTTTATTTAAATTATTCAAAGTTATTTTCTCTTGCTTGCAACCAACTAATTACAAATAATACAAAGCTAAGAGTTTTGGAATCAGAAGATAGTAACCTCAACTGCAAATAGAAATTATCAGGATTAAGTGAGATAATTCATGTAGGGCAATTTGAAATCTTAGTGCAGTGTATATCAATGTAAATCAATGATAGGTATTATTATTACTGCTATTACTATTAAGTATTAGATGCACATTTAATGAGTGAATTACTACTCATTGAAGTATCTCATCTCTCTCATGGCGTGTTTGCAGATTTGAACTCGGTCAAGTCTAGATATGGGTAGATGAATAGGTACAAAGACAAGATATGGAGACATGCACACTAGGCAGGAGAGATGAGGAAAGTGATTAAGTAAATAAATATTCAGAAACATTTTGGTGAGTGTGGAACATTTTTTCTCCATTCCTGATGTTTCTTTCCAAGTGAAGGGATGTCAGTTACCATACCCCTCCTCGCCTTTCTCTGTTAGACGAGTTTGGGAGCAGAAAGTGGGCATGTAACCCTTTGACTCTTCCTTTTTCTCTTTCTTGGAAATGAGTTTCCTGCAGGAAGCGAAGCAAAGGTCCTGCTGTGATTCTGGTGGTGAGATTTGGGAGTGTGGAAAACCACAGTGGCCAGAGCTGCTGTGACTCATTTGCTCCTGGATTCCTTTGGGTTCCTTATGACAACATTGCTTCTTGCATTGTTGTCACTTGGGAGGAAAAACATCTCTTTCCATCAGTGATTAGAGAAAGAAGATACTGCCAAGATAGGGTGGAGATCACAAAATTGTGAGATGGGCTGAAGAGGAGTGGAGAGAGATAGGATGCTAGTTTTCACCCAGTTACTGGGGATGTGGGTGTTTATTTGCTAGAATGTTACGTGAAAACCACACCTACGTGAACCACGGGGAAACATACATTTCCATAATTTAGAAGAGATAGTTGAAAGAACTGTATTCACCTGCTTTGCTTAAAAGGACTTGAGTTAATTTATGAAGTTATTGCTAATAGATTTTGAAGCTTATTCTTTTGATAGTTTGATTTAGAGCCTGTGGATTAATTCTCCTGCATGGCAAGTTTTAAAAAGTCAGCATAGCTCTTCAGTTGTGATTTCTCAAGCTACCCTGTTTTCTTAGCTGAGACAGTCATTTGTTAAACTAATGGGAAATAATTGCCTAAGTACATTAGAAGAGACACAGTTTCTTCCAGAGTTAATACATGGCTCAGGATTAAGTTTTCTTTGACAAGCCCAGCTATCAAGAACGAAGAAGGGAAAGGTCAAAAGAGGAAGCTATTTCCTCAAAAAAGTGGATTTTGCAGGATAGAACCAATATGATGGTGTTAACAGAATGGGTCAATATAATAATATTTAGCATCTTTACACAAGAATTTCTTGAAAAAGAATTCTTTGGCTTGGTAGAAAACACTCTTTTTGGAAAGGAAGTCTCCTTTTTAACCCAACAAACACTCAAGGAAGGTAGGCAGAAGCTGGAGAAAGAAGATTGATCATAAGTTATTCAGCTAACAATGTTGACATATGGTATGAACTTTGATATGCTACTTGGCATACCAGTGCATGCTCATATGGGGGTCAATATAGACTCAGAATACATTGACTATATATTGAATAACATATTGCATAAATTTGTTGAGTATACTTAGAATATAGTCATAAACATAACTCTATTTCCCTACAACCGATCTCGATAAGATAGTCTTTCCACTGTTTCTCCATGGACACAAATTATGTCATGGTTGCACAAAAAGAAAATTTGTTTCTTTAAGGCCCTTACAAAAGCCTTGCTAGCGTTAAAAGGTCTATGAATTTCAGTGAAGAGAAATAAATGAATGATGTACTTTGGGGTGAGTGGTGAAGGGCCAGAGGGGGAGTCAGATATCAGGTTGATTTTCCAGTGTTTTCTTGTCAGCAGGAAGCCCGAGATCAGTCTGTCATCTATCCCAGTCCCCGGAAACTCCTTACTGTCGCCCACACACCCTGGGCCAGCCTGGACCACACTTTGGTTCATGCTCTTCACTATACCTAGAAGCTTCTGAGCACTGGGTTTATTAAAATCTTGGCTAGCTTTTAGGGAAAAAAAGATGCCTCTTCCATGAAGTCTTCCTGAGCAGCACGGCCAGAAAAATTATTTCTTGTTCTGAGTGATGTTACTTATGCTATTAGGTCACTTACTGTATTTCACCCGACTTTGAAGGTATTCAGTTTTCCCCTTTGGCTCTTTCTAGTCTGGGGGTTCCAGGTGGAGAGCATAGTTTATTCATATTAATATACACCAAAAATTCTTAGTACTAGAATTGATTAATTCATTTATTTTTTATAAGTGTTTTATTTATTTATTTACTTTTAAAAATTCCAGAATAGTTAACATACTGTGTTTTATTAGTTTCAGGTGTACAATGTAGTGATTCACCACTTCCATACGACACCTGGTCCTCATCATGACAAGTGCCCTCCTTATCCCATCCTGTTTTCCCCATCCCCTGCCCCACCTCCCCTCTCGTGACCATCAGTTTGTTCTCTGTAGTTAAGAGTCTGTTTCTTGGTCTTAGTACTGTAATTTACTGTTATAGTCATCCAGTAGATGTTTCTTGAATGAGGTTCTGATCTGAGTGATTAGTGTCATTTATGAGAGAATAAGAACTTGTCTTTGTGAATTAAAAAAAAAAAGGCTATTACTCGTGTTGGTAAAGGTATGGAGGATGACACACTTTCTTAGGTTGTTGGTGATATGGAAATTGCTGCTGCATCCTTTCTGGAGGGCAGTTTTACTCTAGTCATCAAAATTTGTTGCACACATCCACTGTGACCTAGCAACTTAACTTATTGTATAGGAAGTGTAAAGCTTATCAGAATATGCACACATAGGAGAATGTGTCTTCCTGTTTGTATCATAACAAAACCCAACTAACCAAAAAACTCAAAGCACCATATTACTTTAGGGGCATGAATAGGACTTTAACTTCCTATATATCCATCTGTGTAATTTGATTTTTTTTTACAATGAACGTGTATTACTTTTTATAGAAAAAAATGAAATTCTTAGTTGTTTTTTTTCCTTGCTCAAAGAATTCCCACTATGTTTTGGGGATTATTCCTGAATAGAGATGCATCTGCCTCCCATTTTATTTTGGCACAAAAGACAAGAAAATCTCAGAATCTGGTTTGCAGCATTTTCTTAAGTTCTGTGTTATCCATCTATATATTTTTCACCAGTCACTCTCAAGCTCAAGTTCATGTCTCCTTAGTTCCCACAAGAGAAAGTCTGAATGTGCAGAATTGATGGACATTTGGATGTATATCCCTTGCGGCCCTGTGCCTGTTCTTTTCTAGAGTGTCTCTACTCTCTGAAACTCACCTTCTATTTCAGGCTTCTGTGATTTTGCCTTTCTGCTCCTGTCTTCTAGAATGCTTAGCTGGTAGCCACCCACCTTCCTTCCTTCTGTGAAGCCTCTGTTTGCATGTCCCCTTCTCTGTGATGGTCTCTCTCACTATTCGGGTATCAGGAATTCCTCCATTCATGGTGCTTGAGTCCCCTCATCTGACTCTAAGGCCATCACATGTTTATAGGGGCATCTTCTCCCCCTGATGAATGTCCCTTGGGGACAGAGCCTTACTCATCTTTGTGTTCCCAGCTATAGATGTTTGCATGAATTTTATAGAGGGAACAGGTTATCTGTGGAAATTATGTTTTACTTCAAAATTGCTACAAACTGATGATCATGGACTATTATCTTATCAAAGAAATCTTTTGCTCCACCATGATTTTAACCATCATGGTACCAAGGCAAAGACTCCTTTCTCTGCTCTAGTTACAAAGCTAGCTCATTTACTTTTCTTTGAAGCCCATGATTTCCTCACCCAATGGTTATGAGACATGGTGTGAATCCTTCTCTAGCTCTTTCTCATGAGGACTTTCTCGAGCCAGTCTTTAGACCATCTCTTCTTTCACATTCTCCTGGACTCATTACCACTTGTTTCTCTTCCAGGCAGGGCCTTCACAAGGTCCCAGCCCTCAGCTGGCCCCATCATATACAGAACTAGATTAAAACCTTTACAGAGGCTGGAAAAATCATGGTCCCCTATCCTAATGTCAACCCCCAAATTGCAAAATGGTAAAACACCAACTTATGTACATGCCAAAATTAAAACAACTTCTCCCAAATTCTCTGATTATAAAAGTTTACCAGAGCTTGGGCGCCTGGGTGGCTCAGTTGGTTAAGCGACTGCCTTCAGCTCAGGTCATGATCCTGGAGTCCCGGGATCGAGTCCCGCATCGGGCTCCCTGCTCGGGGGGGGTCTGCTTCTCCCTCTGACTCTCTTCCCTCTCGTGCTCTCTGTCTCTCATTCTCTCTCTCAAATAAATAAATAAAATCTTTAAAAAAAAAAAAGTTACCAGAGCTTGACTTATTCTTCTTCTGTGCCTTTGCTTTGCTTTGTCCAAATCCACATTTTAGTCTCCAAGTGTGGTTGTCTTTCAGCACTCGTAGCCTATTCCCACAAAGGGTGTTGGGAGATTTGCTTTATTAAGTATTGAAATACTTATTTTCATAACTCTAGGAGATGAGAGGGTCCATTCATATTCAATAGTTGTTATAAGTTTGGCACTTCGGTTTTGAAGGAGATTTTAATGATCCTTATGTCTGCCCGCAGGTTACAAAGATTTACTGAGGCTAAGAACTTTTTGCCAGCTATCCGCAGTGTGCCAAATAGCTGGGGTGAGAATTTCTTAAGTATTGTGCTGGTTTTGTTTCTACCACCCCACGTTGTTTACGTACTTTGTTTCTGTTTTTTGGAGGGTAGGGTTGCCAGATTTAGCAAATACAAATACAAGCAGCATTTGGGACCTACTTATAGGAGAAAGTTATTTGTTGTTTATCAGAAATTCGAATTTAACTGAGCATGTTTTATCTGGCCATCCTCTCTGGGGATAGAGGAGAAAAAGAAACCATAATGTTTAATGAGAACTGAGTTCATTGCTTTTACTTATTTCACTGATTCTTAACAAAAAACCCTGCAGCTTAAAAATTTTTTTAGAAAATATTTTTATACAAATATGTGTTTTTTGTATTTTTATGGATAAAGAAACTGAAGCTTAGGGAAGTTATACTTTCAGTGCCAAGAATGAAGCACAGAAATTAAACTCTGGAGCAGGGAACAGATGAGGAAAAATGTTTGTGATTTTCTTTTTAATACTCCTGAATTCCCCTGGGTTCCTTTTGTTTGTATTTTTTGTTTCATTTCCTCATCTGGGGGGGGAACCCCTTCCTTTTGTGTGTGCTTTTGTGTCTTAAAGAGAACTCTGGGTTTTAAGCAGGAACTCTAGGTGGAAGAGAAAGCTCCTAGAATCAGATAGGACAGAGTTTGCAAAATGGCGGAGTGGGATGAGGGGCGGTCAGGCAGAGGTGACAAATGGGTGTTCTGTGCACACTGTGAGGTTGTCGGGTCCAATCAAGTGGTCCCTTCCTTTATTTTTCTCCTGGCCACTGGCTGGTCTTGCTTGATTTGAGTAAGTATTCTCAGTCCCCACAGCCTGAGCAAGAAAGGTCAAGTCGTATTGGCCAGAATGGTAAAAAGAAGCCATTCCCATGTCTTTCTTTCAAGAATATATGGCAAGATATTTTGGGGAATTAATATTACACCTCTTCTTGATTTTCTTCAGGGAAGAATAACTCTCTTTCCCCTGCTTTTCCAGAGGTGAAAATTCTTTCCTCTTACTCTAGGCACCATTCTTGCTTCTTAGAATCACCCACTGCTCAGGAGATTTTCAAGAACTTTATTGCATTCTTCTCTAACGGTTTTGTGAAGTGCGTGTGTGTGTGTGTGTGTGATGTGGAGTTGCGATTCCTGCCCTGTGCAGATACTGAGACTAGGCTTAACCTCGAAATTTCTCCAGGTCTCTCTCTCTCTCATCTGGTGACTTATCCCAAGAAAGAAAAGACTTCCCCCAAAGACACAAGCTTCTAACCAGGCGTATGGCCCTGTGGTATCAGTTTACAGCTCCCACCCTAGTGCTGTACTTGGGGAGGCTTCCCGGGTCTAACCGAGTCTGTCTACTGTGGTTTAGTTTTTAGAGCCAGTTCCTTCTCTAAAATCCCTGTTTGGAGCTTGGGCTGAAACTCTTTACTTTCCCTGTTCTGCCCGCCTGTGGAGAATGGTACCTTCTGGTTTTGTTCCACTTAAACTCAAAATTAATCTCTTAAGCGCTCATCTTTGCAGAAGGACATCACCTCAGCCTTTTAAAATGTGTATTCTCGGGTCATCTGGGTGGCTCAGTGGGTTAAGCATCTGGCTTCGGCTCAGGTCATGATCCTGGGGTCCTGGGATCAAGCCCCACATCGGGCTCCCTGCTCAGCGGAGAGTCTGCTTCTCCCTCTCCCTTGCCACCCTCCCCCCACTAATGCTCTCTCTCCTCTCTCTCTCTCTCTCAAATAAATAAATCAAATCTTAAATAAAATGTACATTCTCCTAGTTCTCCTAGTAAGGATTTTAATCTCCAAGTTTTCAGGCTCTGAGCTTCTTGAGGATCATCTTATCTTTGGCAGTATGTACTAGTTTTCCACTTGCCTTTTCTCCTGAAGGGAAGGCATATTCTGATTCCTGAGGTCCTCTAGGCTCTGCAGCCTTAGAGTGTAGAGTTTTTGCTGAGAGCTATTAAAGTGTCCTGCATGAGAATAGAAGGCTATGCAAATTATTTCAAGTGTGCCTCCAAACACTTAATATTTTGGTCTCCCACAAAGCATTTTTCAGTTCTCTCATATGAATTGAATTTTTCAGCCAAATCATTCCATGGACAGGCAGTTACATTTACTTTCTTCGTTGCTGATAAAACCCTTCCAGCTACAGAAGGTATTGTACCTACCGCCTGAAGTTATAGATTTCTTTTGTTGTTATCTTTGGAGTAGGAGAACAGTCTGTTCATCAACATTTACTGAGCACCCACTGGGCCTAACGAGCACTATACTTGTGGGGAGTATAGTGCTGGGGAGGTTGAAAAATGGGAAAGCTATTCAGGCTTTCTTAAATAATTTAGAGTGATATGAAGAATAAAATCTCAAATGTAAAATGAAAACAAGCTGAATTACTCCTGGGCCTGGAGATGCCTACCATCAGATTGAAGAAACCAAGCATGCTGCAGACCATAATAAGAGACCTGACCAGGAGCTAGGCACACCTCTGGCCAATGGAGACAGACATTTGGAACCATTCAGATTCATAGAGTCCTTAGATGTAACTTGAAGGATATGTGGAAGCACTTTATCAGAATTGAAGCCTTGGGAGATGGGGAAGAGAACTTCACAGGCTCCTATCAGTTAGATGGAGGGGAAGTTAAGGCCAGGTTTAGGATTTCTTGCCAGAACCTGAAATATTTTTTCCTGGTTATTGGCTCGTCCAGTACTTCTCTGTTCAAATGTTCAAGGCTCAAACTCGATGCTTCCTTATGTCTCTTCCTGACTTTGGACTCATGTGGATGGAGGATCCCAATCCTTGCCTTTTCTCTTCCCTGTTGGTGGTTGGAATCAGGCTAAGAGGTGAACAAGAAATGCTTGGCCAAGTAAGTACTTTATTTAGCTTTCAAAGCAACTTCTTTGAAACTGATTACCTCACACCTACCTTTTCCTATAGTAATTATTCCATTAATGGGATTAATTTAATCTATGTCAACTGTAGTTTTAGGTTATTTTTTTGAAGTGCTTAATATTTGGTTATTTTGAATGATCCTGAAAGATTCTTTTTACTTGAGTAGGGCACATTGGGAAATGGGTAGTTTCTGAACATGAGGCATATACATAAATTATATGACATTATATTAAATATGATCACAAAGAAACTAAAAATATCCAGGGGAAGCTGAACTTTGGTAGAGTAATTGTATATCTGTGATACTAAATGTAATATTTAATAAATATTTATTGAATGCTTGCTTTCAAATGGCAAATAACATAGAGCAAATAAGGTAGAGCCCTAGTAAGGAGAAATCATGAGATTAAGAGAATTTCCAAAAGTTAATTTCTTATATTAGTTTTGCAAGATGTTAATAGGCCTTCCTCAGAGCAGGGGCTACATGGTGAAATAAGCTTGAATTACACTGGGATCCTGGGATAAATAAATATGTTTTTCCTATTAGGACCTCTTGGCACCTTTGAAATGTTCTAAAATTGTTTAATCCTTGCTTGTGTGTGTGTGTGTGTCTGGACCAGAATTCCGCAGAATGCACTAAAGCACACATACAGAAGAGATGGTAAAGAAGTCAGCTGGCAGAGGGAGAGGAGAATGGGTAGAGAAGGAAGCTTTGTCATATTAATGGCAGAGTACTAGCGTGAAGACTCTTGTGGGTTGGAGCCAAATGGTCATCCAGTTCCACTGTCTATGAAGTAAGCCCTATTCTTTGACACTGTAAGAGCCAGTTTCCTCTGTCATATATATGCAAATATTTATATATAACAATTATTATATATAATTATATATTACATGTAATTATGTATAGTGCCCCCTTGCCTCATGCCCCGAACCACATCTACTCTTAACCCTGCTTGACCTGACCCTTAGCAGGGCTAGCCAGAGCAGTTGTTCTTTCCTTGTAATCCACTGTGCTTAATATTTACTCATAAAATTTGATCATTTAAATAAATTTAGTAACTAAACTTTTATCATTTTTTATGATTTTCAAATTAATTCACATACATTCTTTTATTTCTCCCAACAATTCCTACAAAAAGATAGGTATCATTTTTATTATTATTTTACTGATTAAGATAGTGTATTTCTTCATCTCTTGAGGGTAATGATTGACATTTCAGGCAGAACAAGCATTGACTATGAGGATATTGCAGCCAGTTAGAAACTCTGGTTTCTAGGCACTAAATGCCCAAATTTAGTCAACTTTAACCACTTCCATAGATTTTTCAAACCCTCCTACAGGGGTGGATACAGCCCCCAAGAGAGAGCCGGGGATCCTGCAGATAGAATATGATTGATCTGGAATTCTAATTCAAGTGTTCTGACCGCAAAGCTCATTGTCTTTCTACTACAAAGAAATGTGTTTTTTCTTATCAGAGTCTGATAACCAGATAACAGGTGGACCTGACTGTACCTGAAAATGACTGTTGATTGAATGAATGGATGGTTGAGTAAACATAGATAGGCAGCCATGGAGGCCAGGTACCAATTTAAAGTTACAAAATTGAAAGGTAGAGAGGATTTGTTCAGTCCCTTTTATAAAAGGTCATTTTCAATTGATTTTTGATGGAGGAAATTTTTTTTTTTTTTTTGGTGGAGATGCTGGGGAGAATGGAGGAAATCTTTATAAAACAGTCATATCTATTGCAGAGACTGTAACTTGGAATTAAAAACTATAGATTCCATTTATTACTGTTTATATCTTCCTTTATGAAGAAATCTATGGTGAAGTATAGAAATCAAATCTGTAATATTCTCTCGAATTCTTTCTTCAAATAATATCCATTATGTGTCCTTTATGTACTGGTTATTGAAAGAATGAAAATGCATAAAAGAGAGTGAGATGCAGTTGAGAACTATTAAGTTTTCTGTGGGAAATGATCCTGGATCTCATTACAGATGATTTAGAAATAATCAGGAGCATCATTTTAAACTTTGGCCTTTCCTAGGCATTTTATTCCATGAGTTGTTGAAAAACCCAAACCTTACAATTGGAATTCATGTGAAATTATAGCCCATTATCTTTTCTTCTTCAAAAGCAGTGTTTAATGTTTTATATGTACTGTGAATGTCGCTGCCAGCCCTCCATCATCCCACTGACCTAAAGAAATTTGCTGTCCTGAATTTATTTGGTGTACAGTATATAGATATTCTAGACAGCTCTTCTGGCCAAGAATATAGATCCTTTGTAATATAAGGGCAAGTTGATACATGGCATCATGGAACTAGAGCAGATTTCACAAAAAAACTGCTAACAGATAAAGGAATTTCATGAAGAAACCCTAGCAGGGAGAGCTAAAAGAAAACAGATGAGTAAGTCTGAAGGGGCATCCAAATGTTGGCATTTTATTTCCGGACAGTTGTTGTGATACAGACTTGTCAGATATAAAATAATATTTTATCTTGCTATTCAAATTACATTTTAAATTCTGGTTCATCACGAAATGGTTCTTTTGGCATTAATCTCAGTCGTGGACTTGGAGACCCATCGATTCAGCATTCTTCAGAGACAACTATGTTTGCAGTACATTTTGTATTTGTATTCTAGTTTTGACAGGAAGTCTATGAAATGCTTTATCCTAGAGATCCCTCTTTTGATGAAACAGCACCAATATCCACCCAGCTGCCTAAACCTGAAAACAAAGATCATAGTAAATCTCTCATCGTCCTTTATCCAGTCATTACGAAGAGAGATCAATTCCCCCAGAATCCCTCCAATCCTCACTTCTGCCTTCCTCCGACACAGTCCCTGTGCAATGTGTCTTCATTTGTATATACACATGACTTTAGTGACTTCCTAGTGATCACGTCTTTGAATCACCAACAATGTTTCAATATGCAAATCTGATTCATATAATTTTCCTACTCAAAATTCTTCAGTTGCTCTCTATTGTAGGATGGAATGTAAACTGTCTTGGAATTGCAAGGGACATCATGAGCAGGCCCTGCTCATCTGAGCACATTCTCTGCTCTATTACCAGATGAACGAAACATCTCATGTTTTTGCCTTCCTCCAAGAGGTCCTCTTACTCCCTTCCCCATCTGGGGAACATGTGCTTATCCTTCAAGTCTTAGCTTCAATACCCTCTTGGACATTTGACTCAACACTCCTCAGCAGACTTAGAGACTACAGTACCTGAGACTATTTTCAACTTTTTGAGGAACCTCTATACTGACATATCAGATAAAGGGCTAGTATCCAAAATCTATAAAGAACTTATCAAACTCAACTCCCAAAGATCAAGAAATGGGCAGAAGACATGAACAGACATTTCTGCAAAGAAGACATCCAGATGGCCAACAGACACATGAAAAAGTGCTCAACATCACTCAGCATCAGGAAAGTACAAATCAAAACCTCAATGAGATACCACCTCACACCAGTCAGAATGGCTAAAATTAACAAGTCAGGAAATGACAGATGTTGGTAAGGATGCGGAGAAAGGGGAACCCTCCTATACTGTTGGTGGGAATGCAAGCTGGTGCAGCCACTCTGAACCTCTGTTCTGTTCCTCGAACCAGACCTAATTCCTGTCCCCGTCCCCTTCTTGGGTTTGCCTCCCTCTAGTGGCATTTAGTATACATGTGGTCTCTCCTGATAGATTTCTTAGAGGGTTGTGTGTTTGATACACTTTTGCAAGCTCCACCATAACGATACATCACTTAATCTATAACACACAAATTTTTCATCAACTATGCAGATCAGACCAGAGTTTGACTAACTGTGCATGATAAGCAGTTGAATAGTCATAATTGGTAACACTGATGCCATGTCATATATGTGTTCATTTCTCAAAAATTGTATCCTAAGTTTCATTTTGGCAGTTTCAGTTAAAAAACAGGGTTTTCCCAAACATTTTTCTAGCTTTTCTTCTTGAGGAGGAACCAACTGAATTCCTTCTACATCATTGATTTCTCCAGTTCTTAGATCAAGGACTATATAATTCTGCTCCTCAGGATTTGAAGGTTAAGGAAGGATTGGGATATAGGTAGTAAGTATATGGATATTTTTGAGAAAAAAAATTTAGAGAAATCTCACTAGATACTAATATGGAAGAACTTTGTCATCTGTATAACTTAGATCTCTCAAGCTCAGCAAGTGGAAAGTAGTAGAACTTGCAAGGTCAAAATGCCCATTATGTGGAATTCTGTAATTTAATAAGCATGGTCATATCAAAGAAAAAAATGTAAACTAAAAGTGGCCAGACCTTCTTGAGTTTTTAGGTTATAACTCATATAAGCAATGGTTCTTTTTTACAAAAGTAATCTCTATACCCAACGTGGGGCTCAAACTCACGACCCCAAGATCAAGAGTTGCATGCTTTTGTGGCTGAGCCAGCCAGGGGCTCTGGTTCTTGATAATAGTAGGTCTCTTCTGAAAATACTGTGGCTAAAAGGAAAACATGAAAACTAAAATTTTTATTAGAAGCGCAGTTCATAGTCCTCTAAATCATGAACTGTCCTATACATGGAGGATAGGGTAGCAGAGCATATAAAAGTGGGGTACAGTAACTCATAAGCAGACACCTGAAGGAAAGTGAAATGAGGAAACATAAAAACAAATCCAATTTTCATACTCTTTCTAATGGGCTTTCTTAGAATTTTTCAATTTATGGTCCAATATATCTGTTTCCTGAATCGTATGATAAATGTATTGTTCTAGTGATTCTTTCGATCTTTAAGTTATAAAATGTTTGGTAAAAAACCATTAGCTTATAGGTAGCCATATAATCTATAAATAGCAAATAATTATATCTCTATTTAAAAATATTTATATTTCTTATTTCTATTTAAAAAATACTTCTATTCCTTACTGCTGTTTCTTGTAGCATATATACTGGCTAAAACCTCAGGTGCAATGTTGAGTAGATGTTATGACAGCAAGCATCCTTTCCTGTTCTTTTTCTTTTAAGAGAAATGTTTCTAAGGCTTTAACACATTTGGATTTTAATTGATCGTCTATATCTGGATTAAAGGAATTCCCTTCAATTCCTGTTTCTCTAGGAAATTGACTCATAAATAGTTGAATTTTATCAGATTTTTTTCTTTATCTATTGGGATAATCATGTGGGTCTTGCTACTTCAATCTGTTCTGTAAATTAAACTAAGAGTAGTGAAAATATCCTTGATAGTTTAAAAATTTAAAAACTTAAAAAAGGAGGAGATCCTACCTTTTGTAATTATTATTATTTTTTTCCATACACTCCTGGACTTGGTTCGTAAATATTTATTTCAGATTTTTGTATCGGTGGTTACAAGAGGAATGGACCTGTCGACTTTAGTATCAAAAAGAAAAAGGAAAGAAACCATTAGCTCCCCCCATGAGCTGTATGGGGGTGGGGTCTGTGGGTCTGTCTGTGAAAGAGCGGGAGTTTTCCTCCCTGGGAGGAGCCTGGCGCTCCTTGTTGCGTCCTGGGCAGTGTGCAGAGGAGAGGGGAGGCTTGCAGCTGTGGGGCGTGGCGTGGCGGGGGCGTGGCGTGGCGGGGGCGTGGCGTGGC
>NW_023270854.1:15441957-15502817 GCF_011800145.1 Mirounga leonina | reverse complement strand
GGGGCGTGGCGTGGCGGGGGCGTGGCGTGGCGGGGGCGTGGCGTGGCGGGGGCGTGGCGTGGCGGGGGCGTGGCAGGAGGGAATCCCTGGCGCGGTCCTGTGAAAATCCTGCCTTCCAGAACGGGCACCGCCGCCAGGAGGGAAGCCCGTCACAGGGGAAACGTGTGTTTGTTCACAAGGCAGGGGGCAGCTGCTCTGACAGCTGCCGCGCGTGGCCACAGCTTCCGCCATGACAGGCATTTCCCTGGGAGGGAGAAAGTGTCCCAGGGAAGACAGGACCCAGGACAACGAAGTTGTCATCTCTCTGAGGTCTGATGGGAGAATGCTGTCAGGCAGGCTGCTTCTCAGGGATTAGAGCTCTGGCGCCTTGGAGAATGGCTTGCTCAGTTTAAAAGCTGTCACTCACTTGAGAGACAATTGCAATAGCGTGCACTCAGCCTCACCCAGCCTTTCTCCTGTCTCAGATCAAAACGTCTCCTTTCTCACTCTGCTGATCAGATATGCACGCGGCAAGGGCGATGTCTTCATCGAGCCGGCCCCTTACTCACCAGCTATACTGATGGGGGGTTTGCTCTTCTCACTGACTGAAGGTGACAATGTCCCATGTATTCTATTGAACTAAGAAATGACATTTTACTCTCACAAGGCAAAAAGTTAGCTTAAGCTTCAAACGAGGATTCCTGGCTAGAATTTAAATAAAAATAAAAGCATAAAATAATGCTGTAATAGACCCTCTTCCTCCAGTTCTGTCTCTGGTTATTGCTTGGATTTTTAGCCTAATTCAAGGGAACTGAATCGAGTCTAAGAATAATTTAATTTCTTGCTTCCCTGCCAAGAAAAAAAAAAAAAGCTTATAACACAAGTTATCCAACAGAGTCTAAAGACTTACATATAATCACTACTGTCTTAATCAGAGAGTCTTGACAAGGCACCTATGAGCTTCAGAGCAGGGGGTGAGAATGAGCCTGTGTGTGTTAAGTTTTTGGTTTATGTACGTTTGTGAATTTTTAAAACGAGGAGCTGTACTACCTTCCTTATATTCTTAAGATATCCCAAATACCAAAAATGTTAAGAACCACTGATCTGGCAGAATGTGTTTTTTTTTGTTGTTTTGTTCTTTGTTTTGTTTTGTTTTGAAGTATTAGTATACCCTCTTAGAGAAACAGCAAAATACCCTAGACAGTGACCAGTTTGGTTTCCTCTTTTCTGAGGTCACTTTTAAAAACAGATATAAGGATTCAAGGGAAACTAAAATTGACTGATAATTGTTTTTTAAAGTTTCATTTTTAGCTTTTATAATGTTGAATATGATATATCCTCTTTGATAAAATGCATTATTGAAAATACCACAAGAAGACAGGTTACATTTCGTTTCTACCTCCATGGTGCTCTCGTATGGAAGTAGATATTTTTGACTAGTTCTCAACTACTGAGCTAAGTGGGCAGGTCACCTGTGGATTGGCTGGTTACCTTAAGTGGAAACTAGTTTCCTGAGGGAAATGAGAAACTCTTCAGGGAATTTAATTTTAACATAACTCTTAGGCATGCAGTTGTGTTCATTTTCTATTAAATGTTGATAATAATTACACTGGCTATCTTTTTAGCTATTGGAAAATTTAAAAATTATATACTATATAATATATAAAAAGAATATGGTAAAACTGGGGAATTTGACACGTGGCTTCATTTCATTTTCAGAATGTATGTTGAACACTAAATGAATTTATTTTCTGCATAGGAATTTCAAGTAGTTATTCACCAATTTTATATGGTACATGCTAGATACCAGGCACACATCTGGCTGCTGGGGATACACCTGGGGACAAAAGGGACAAAATCCTTGTTTTCCTGGAGTTTATATTCTAGCGGGAAGAAATGCAAAAAATGAATAAATAAATAAATGTGAAGTTCAACATCAAATAAGATTTTACTGTGAAGCAAAAGAAAATAGGGTAAAGGAAAAGAGAGTTATGGCTGTTTAAGATAAGGTGGTCCACTGAAGCTTCTGTGGGGGGCAACTTGAGGGCATAGATAGAAATAAAATAAGGATGCAAGTTATGCAAAATATAGAGGAAGAAAGAAGGAAAAGAAAAAGAAAAAAGGAAGGAAGAAAGAGTAAGAAAAAAGGAAAGAAGAAAAGAGCACATGCTAAAGCTATGAGGACCTCACTGAAGTAACTTATAAGTAATTATCTTAACATTGAATGTGACAGATGTATTTAAAATATTATGCACATACAACACACACCAGACAGCAGGCATCCAAATAGAACATCTCTTTTAGTTAAGTATTACATTTTTACCAATGCAGTAATTCGGGTAATATTTGAGAATGCCTATTTAGAAATTGCTTTTAGAAACAGTTTATGAACTGTGCAATAATTCAGTCTCATTATTATATACTTGGGAGTTCATTTTTGACAGAGTACTTTATCAGTTTGATCACCCACTTCTTTCTTTAGATTTGGCTCTGATGGTTTCTGGCTATTTCCAAAAATCAATGTACACTCAAAAGATGGAGGAATGCAAGCAGAAAAAATGGAATGCTAGCCTGAAGGCCATTTCAACTGGCCTTTCCAAAAAAAAAAAAGAAAGAATGAAAAAGATTTGAGCAACTACTTTTAAAATAGTTTTTCGAGTATAGATGATACACAGTGTTACATTAGTTTCAGGTGTACAACATAGTGATTCAAGTTCTTAATACATTATGCTATACTCAACACAAATGTAGCTACCATCTGTCCCCATACAACACTATTACCATGTCATTGACTATATTCCCCATGCTGTGCCTTTTTATTCTATAACTGGAAGCTTTATCTTCCACTGCCCTTTGTGCATTTTGTGTATACCCTCATCCCCCCCACTTCTGGCTTGTCCTCTGTATTTATAGACCTGATTCTGGTTTTTGTTTGTTTATTCATTTGTTTTATTTTTTAGATTCCACATATAAGTGCAATCATATAGTATTTGCCTTTCTCTGACATATTTCACTTAGCAATATACTTTCTACATCTACCCATGTTATTGCAAATGGCAAGATTTCATTCTTTTTTTATGGCTGAGTAATAATCCATTGTGTGAGTGCACGTGTGTGTGTGTGTGTGTGTGTACATCACATCTTCTTTATCCATTCGTCTATTGTTGGGCACTTGGGTTGCTTCCGTATCTCAGCTATTGTAAATAATGCTGCAATAAATACAGGGGTACATATATCTTTTCAAATTAGTGTTTTCATTTTCTTTGGGTAAATATTCAGTAGTGGAATTATTGGATCATATAATATTTCTGTTTTTAATTTTTTGAGGAATCTCCATACTGTTTTTCCACAATGGCTATACCAATTTACATTCCCAGCAATAGTGCAAGACAGTTCATTTTTCTCCACATCCTCAGCAACACTTGTTATTTCTTGTGTTTTTTATTTTACCCATTTTAACAGGTGTTAGGTGATATCTCATTGTTTTGATTTCCATTTTCCTGACGATGAGTGATGTTGAGGATCTTTTCATGTGTCTGTTGACTATCTGTATGCCTTTTTTGAAAAAAATGTCTATTTGAGTCCTCTGCCAACCTTACTGAATTAATTTATTATTTCTAGTAGTTTTTTGGTAGAGTCTTGAGGATTTTTTATGTATAATATCATGTCATCTGAAAATAGTGACAGTTTAACTTCTTCCTTACCAGAATAGATGCCTCTTATTTCTTTTTTTTTTTTTTTTAAGATTTACCTATTTATTTTGAGAGAGAGATATTGGGGGAGGGGAGAGGGAGAGAGAGAACCTCCAGCAGACTCCCCACTGAGCATGGAGCCGGACCAGGGTGGTGGGGTGGGAGGGGGGCGGTGCTCAATCCCACGAAGTTTTCTTATGAAGTATTCAAAATTGGATGCAATATCTAGATAAATAAATAGATGCGAAGACTAAAAGAAAAAAAAGAAAAAATTAAGGACAATGTATTAATCCCTAAGACCTATGCCAAGTATGATCACTTTTTCGGGGGTTCTAAAGCCCTTTTGGTAAATATACTTTACTAAGCCAGATACTTCTTCCTCTACTTTAAGTTATCACTTGGGTCCTTTCTTTTCCTTCCACATAATCTTGCATCCATCGGTACTACCAATGGTAGACAGGATTCCAGTGTGTTTCTCAAGAGGTTTTTTCCCCACACCTTTTAATCTGTTCATGCAAATGAATATCTAATGGTAGGGACATCACAGGGAGCCTTGAACTCTCTGACCTACTATGTAAAGTTTCATACACACACACACACTCTCTCACACACACATATACACACTTACATACATATGTATGTATATACTTATAGTCAATCCTCAATATTCATGGATTCCATGTTTACAAATTTGCCTACTTGATAAAATTTATTTGTAACCCCCAAATCAATACTCGGGTGTTTGTCATTCCTGGACAAGCACAGAGAGGTGAAAAATTTGACTCTTCTGACACACACATTCTCAGCTGAGGTCAAGCAAGGTGACATCCTGCCCTCTTGTTTTGGCTCTTAGAGTCTTAGTGCTTTTTATGGTCCATTTATTACCATGTTTTTCACATTCTTGTTCTATTTATTGGTGGTGTTTTTTTTTGTTTGAAATGGCCCCCAAGTGTAGCGCAGAAGTGCTACTAATGTTTCTGAGCCCAAGAAGGTTGTGATGCGCCTGATGAAGAAAATACATGTTAGATAAACTTTGCTCAGGCATGAGTTATTGTGCTGTTGTTTGTGGGCTCAATGTTTATGAATCAACAAGTATATGAAATATGGTGTCTTTAAACAGAAACACACACAGAAGCCAAACTTATGTATTGATTGGTTGATGAACGTGTGACCAGAGGCTTGCAGTAAGCTAACCCAGTATTTCCTATAGGAGTAATGGTTCAGAATTTGCTAATTCAGTGTTTTTGGTAAATTTATAGAGCATAACTACTACGAATAATGAAAACCTACTGTGTGTGTGTGTGTTTGTATACAAATTTATTTACTTATTTTAAATTTTAGTTTACTTAATTTTAATTATTTTAATTAATTAAAAACAAATAACTTTACAGTAAATGAAAAATCAATAGGCATCAGAGTAGATACTATGAAAGATGCATCAAGAAGGCATTGTTCTTGGGTGAGAGAAAAGGGAAGATAGTGATCAAAGGGTGCAAACTTTAGTTATAAGATGAATAAGCTCATAATACATTATAAGCCTAATGTACAGCATGAATATTGTTAATAATAATATATACTTGAAATTTTCCAAGAGAGTAGATCTCAAATGTTCTCACCACAATAAAAAAGGTTAACTATGTGAGGTCCTGGGTGTGTTGATTAGTTTGATTGTGGTAATTATTTCATAATATATACATATATCAAAACATCACATTGTACACCTTAAAAATATATAATTTTTATTTGTCAATCATTACATCAATAAGGCTGGAAAAAAGGAAAGACATTGTTCTTTGAGGTTGAGAAGATATGAATAAGTTTCTCAGAATTGACTAGATGAAAACTGTGTATATTTAAGGAGGCAATTCTAGATCTGGAAGGGAAACAAAGAGAGTAGAGATAGACATCTGTATAACACTGTGAACAGGAGTTGGAACTCTGGAGCCAGAATGCCAGGATTAAACCCTGGCTCTGCCACTTCCTGAGTGGCTGGCTCTTCCCCAACCCGGTTTCCTCTTCTTCCTGGGCATACCAGCAGGCTCCATAAATGTGTCCACATTACTGTGTTCTAGCCAATGGAATGTGAACAGGAGTGATGTGCACCACTTCCAGAGCTGGCTGGAAACTGACTGTCTGCCTCCCCATATTCTTTCCCCATGTGCCAGTTCATGGAGACAAGCACTGTATGGTAGGCAGAGTAATAGCCCCGTCAGAGATGTCTAGGTCCTAATCCCCAGAACCTGTGAGTTTTGTAGATTACATGGCAAAGAGTTGCAGATGGAATTAAGGTTGCTAGTCAGCCCACCTTAAAATAATGAGATAATCCTGGATTATCTGAGTGGGCCCAATGTAATCACAGGGTCCTTAAAAGCAAAAGAGGGAGGTAAAGAGAGAATCAGAGAGATGGCAACATGTGAAGGACTTGGACTGACATTGTTGGCTTTGAAGATGTTGGAGGGCCATGAGCCAAAGAAAGCTGGTCTAAAAGCTGTGAAGGATAAAGAAACATAGATTCTCCTCTAGAGCCTCCAGAAAGGAATGCAGACCTGCCAACAACCTGATCATAGCCCAGGGAGACTTGTAGCTGATAGCTGATCTACAGATCTGTGAGATACTTACGCTGTCTGAAGCCACTAAAATCATGGTCATTTGTTACAGCAGTAATAAGAAATTAATATAGGGGCGCCTGGGTGGCTCAGTCGGTTGGGCAGCTGCCTTTGGCTCAGGTCATGATCCCAGGGTCCTGGGATCGAGCCCCGCATCGGGCTCCCTGCTCGGCGGAGAGCCTGCTTCTCCCTTTCCCTCTGCCTGCCGCTCTGCCTACTTGTGCTCTCTAACTCTCTGTCAAATAAATAAATTAAAAAAAAAAAGAAATTAATATATACTACAACCTTGAAAGCCATGTGTTGAAGATGTCAGAGCCATCAAAGGGAGGGAGTATCAGTCCTTGTATCAGCTCTTAAAAGAAAGCAGCAATCAGTCAAAACACCTGCTTTGGATTTGACACGAACAAAAATTAAAATTCTATTGTTTTGGAATTTGTTTTTATAGTGGCCAGTGTGTTACCTTGATTAAAACAATCTGGTAAGTCGCAAAGCCCCTCATTGTCTTAGTTTCCTCATATGTAAAACATGTTGCAATATTACTTGGAGGTTGGTCTTCCTCACCTCAAATTTATCTTCAAGTTAAAGATCTAATTTCCAGCCTGATATGCAGGTATTCTATTTTCTAGAATTCCTTCCTGATTGTTAAGAGGATTAAATGGGTTAATATATGTAACTCACTTAGAATGAATACTGACACAGATTGAGGACCATTAAGGTGTTAAATCTGTTGCTGTCATCTGGGAATGTGAGGGGAAAACAAAGGTGGAATTTGGGGAGAATGAATGAATCAACATAGGGATTGCAGTGGATGGAGCATGGTCAAAATTCTACAAAAACACTTAGTCATGGTGGGGGCGGGATGTATTATGCATCTGTACTGTCCATAATTGATCTAATCTTGCTTTCAGTTCAGGAGGGGAGGAATACTGATGCTTTGATTATAGAGATTCTATGGAATATAGAGAGTTTGCCCTATATTGGGCACTAAATAGAATGGCACATTCTGGAGTGTACCACTTTTTCTCCCTCCTTCCCTCCCTCCCTCCCTCCCTCCCTCCCTCCCTCCCTCCCTTCCTTCCTTCCTTCCTTCCCTTCTTCTTTCCTTCTTTCCTTCTTCCCTCTTCCTTCCTCTTTTTCTTTTTTCCTTCTCCTTTTCTTTTTTCTTCTTTTATATAGAAATAACTTCCTTCTTCCTTTTTTGGGAACTTTTGAATACACACAGTTTTGGGGATTGCATAAGGAATTTTCACTCTTATAGATGACATGTTCATAGAAATATGAAGAAGCAGGAATCATAAGATCTCCATACTAAAATGAAAGATTTCTTAAGGTAAACTTGGGTACAAATTATTACCAGTAGAATGTTTAAGAAATGCTTTGCAAAGAAGCATCGGCAATTTTATAACTTCATTTTCCTTAGTTACTATAGCAACAGTCAGGAAAAAATAAAGACTCACCAAACACGGTCATCAGAACTCTCTCTCAGTTGCCCATCTTCCCAAAGACATTAAATGAAATCCATGCCCCAGGAGTCCAGCTTCATTCCTGCCACTCAGCAAGGGATTGATCTGCAAAATAAAATGAAAAATATACAAAGAATGAAGATGAATTAATAGGCATTATATTTCTAGGCTTCAGCATTTTCCATGGGGAAGAAAACCCCAGAACTTATGATGGGTGTTCCCATGCTTTGGAAGTCAACAACTTCTAAATTTTGGTGAAATGAGCCCTTTTGGAGAATTATTTATATACAATAATATGTAAGCTTGAACATCTATAAAAATTAAAATTTATAAATATGAATCCAGGGGGGCTATAGATTAGAAATGTTGGCAATGTGTATGATGGTTGGTATGCCACTTTTTTCTAGGTTTTCTTAGGTATTTTCCATGCTGCTTGTTGGTAATGAGGAAAACCAGGTGTTAATCGCTAGGCTGCTCCGAGTTACCTTGTCTTTTTGATTTAAATAAAGTGACTCAACTCTCTTCCTACAAAAAACAGAGACACAGAGTTTCTTCCAGACGTCTCGGGAGTTTTGGAAGTGTTACTTTTTCTTCTTGATCATCTCTGGCCATGCTTTCCCTCTATCCCAGAACCTGCCAATTGCAGGCACTTCCTCCTTGGTACCATCTGGCATTGACCATCACCTAGATTCTTTTGACATTTAAAAGATCACACACACATACTAGACTTTTCTAGTGGTTTTTAATACAATTTAAGGATAAGGTGGGTGATGTATTACACAGAGTGTTATGCAACAAGTGTGCTAAAATTGAATAATATTTGAATCAATATTGAATTAAATAAAGTTGCTTGGTCATTTTCCTTGACCTTCTTGCTATGAAGAGTCCCGGTTTCTGGCCATCTTGTTGGGCTCCTTCTTTTTATTCCCCCTCGCATCCAATCCTCTTATGTCTCTCTCACGCTGTTGGAAGAAGCTCCAAATTCCCTCTTGTAGTATGTCACACAATTTTACTTTATTTTATTTTATTTTATTATGTTATGTTAGTCACCATACGTTACATCATTAGTTTTTGATGTAGTGTTCCATGATTCATTGTTTGCATATAACACCCAGTGCTCCGTGCAGTACGTGCCCTCCTCAATACCCATCACCAGGCTAACCCATCCCCCCACCCCTCTCCCCTCTAAAACCCTCAGTTTCTCGGAGTCCATAGTCTCTCATGGTTTGCCTTCCCCTCTTTTATTTCTTTGTCTTCTAGATTGCTCATTTTCACCTTTCCTCTTCAAACCCAAAACAGCCACTTACAGTTTTGTTTAAATAAAGAGCCATTTATCACAGAGATAAGTGATGCCATTTACTTAGAATTCCTCTAGTCAATATTGGCTCTGAGTGATTGTTTCATTCTCTTCCGTGGAGAATTGAGGGTAGAAATTCATATTTGTATGAAATGACTAATTTTACACAAATCAGTCTGTGATGTTTAATAATTCTAATCAATATGAGATCAGTTTTAGGGATAAATTGTCTTCTCAGTTTTACACATGAAGAAGTTGATGGACATATGGAGGTTGTTATTTGTCTAAAATCACAAAGCCAGCAAGTGGCAGAACTAGACTTTGGTCACAGGTCCTTGGGTTACTATGTCAGGATTCTTGACAATACACCAACTGATATGCATTAATGATATACATTAATGAGATAAGCTGCATATAGAAACTTCAAGGGAGTAGTTGGAAATCGTAGACTTGTTACATAATGAGTCTGAGGTGTTGGTTTCAACCAAAGAAATGAGAAATTTTATGGAAAGGTCACGGAAGAGCTTTGTAACTTTTAAACAATTAGATATTGAAGTCTGTGGAGATTAGAAGATGTGGTCCGATTAATAGTCTGCTAAGCTACGATTATGCCTCTGACAGTGACTCCAAAGTACATTTTGGAAAGGACATGTTTGTGTTCTGTGACATTAACTTCAAAAGGTTATAGTTGTAGCTGAAAAAAATCCTAACTTCCCTTGGTCAATTTGTGGAATCATCCATGAATTTTACCAAACTCTCCAAAGGTCCTAGTTTTTGTCTGCAATATCTTTGGATTTTATAAATATACTGTACAAAGTAATTAATTTTTTATATGTGTCCTAAAATGCCCTTTAAAAATTTGATGATGGGATGAAATATCCTGTCATTGTGGCAGACTAAGTTATGAAGTACAAACTTAACATGTTAGTGTTGGGTTAAAATTTACACACCGTGGTTAGGCAAAAATAGTAATTGTCTACCTGCAACTGATCTCCTCTTGCTCGGGAGTCTCAGTTTATACCGAAGCTGGAATGTGGGGGTATTCAGTCGTGGAATTAAACTTGCCAATTAAAGGTAACCTAGTTCTTTTACTTACAATACTCTCTTTCAGATTAATTCAGCATTATTTGAGTAAACAGGCAGTTCAGAATTTAATATCCTGCTGGGTAAGTTTCTTCTATCTCTTCACTTGGCCTTCTCAAGGTGGTGCCAGGGTGCAGGGAGATCTTTGGTATCCCCATGGCATTCATGAGCATGAGTGCTCTACTTCAGTGGAGCTGTCTTGTCCTGCTTACTTCTGTGCATAGGTCTCTGACCTCACCACTCAAGTGGGTGTGTCCTGTGCTCTGTTCTCAGGGCATGGGTAGATAACCACGGGGATTAACCAGGCCCCACTCCGCTGTCAGCCACTCTCCAGATCCACGTAGATCTGACTGTGACTCCCAGTGATTCCTGGCTTGGTTGACCTTCACTACCTCAGCCGGCTAGTGGCTCACTTCACCCTGTTGGAAGACAATTCTCCATGGGTCTCTGGCATGTCTGCATGTCTTGTGAGCAAGGCACTTAGTTCTGGTCTATCATTTCAAGGGTATCCGTGTACTCAGCAGACTCAGAAGGTATTGATGCTGTCTCTGTCCAGAGCAAAGAGCAGGCATGGTGATTGCTTTCATGAAAGAGTTTGCCTGCATAGTTATCTTAAGTCTTCTTTGTGTAGCCCTGTGGGACTGGGGCTTGGAGACCAAGAAGAAGTACCGACAGGCAGGCTGTTGATGTTGCTATGACTCATGAACGGTCCTTCAACTCCATCTTAGGAGTCTGGTGTTGTCTTCCAATATCTGTGAAACAGTGGTACTCTATCTTAATTACCTTTCAATCAAGGTAAAACCTCAGACCCTTCTAGTCCTTAACATACCCCTCACGGAGGAGACCCTTGGCAATCACACAGCCAGCACCTTCAACTTTCTTTTGAATTTAACATGGGGCAGGGACACCAGGAGGGTTTGTGATCCTATCTGTACCATTCACAGGCTGTGAGGAACTGGAAAGGGCTCTCAAGTTCCCTCCCTGCCTAAAGATACAACACCACCATTTCCATTCTACCATGGCCATACAAATTCATATTTGTATGAAATGGCTAATTTTACACGAATCAGTCTGTGATGTTCAATAATTCTGACCCATATCAGATCAGTTTCAGGGATAAATCATCTCCCTGAAGATTGTCTCCCAACAGGGTGAAGTGAGCCACTAGCTGGGTGATATAATGAAGGTCAACCAAGCCAGGAATCACCTGGGAGTTACAGTCAGATTTATATGGATCTGGAGAGTGGCTGAGAGCTGAGTGAGGCCTGGTTTAAACCCCATTATTATCTACCCATGTGCTGAGAACAGAGCACAAGGCTTCCCTCAACTGGCACCAGCCACCCCCTTAGTCTCTCCAAAGACCCAATAGGAAGAGGAGCTTCAGGCTCACTCATTAATCTTGACTCTTGATTCATAAGAGGAAGTTTTTGTATAGCTGAAGGGCATCAAGACATACAAACTTCACCAGTTATAAAATAAATAACTCCTGGAGTGGAAAGTACAACATAGGGAATATAGTCAATAATACTATGATAACTTTGTATGGTGATTACACTTGTAATGTATAGAATTATCAAATCACTATGTGGTATACCCAAAACTAATCTAACACTGTATGTCAGCTATATTTCTTGTTTTTTAAGTTTTTTATTTATTTAAATAATCTCTACAGCCAACATCGGGCTTGAACTCACAACCCTGAGATCAAGAGTCGCATGCTCCTCCAACTGAGCCAGCCGGGTGCCCCTATGTCAGCTGTATTTCAGTGAAAAAGAAGTTTTTGTCATTTAGAAACTCATTTTTTTCTTTCAACAAAATCTATTTCTTAAGACTGTGGCTTGACTTTATGCTTAAGGATGCTATGCTGTAAGTCAAAGGCTGTAACTGACTTGTCTTTTTTTTTTTTTTTTTTTTGGTAACTGACTTGTCTTATGTGCATTCTTTTTTTTTAAGTTTTTTTTTTTTTAAAGATTTTATTTATTTATTTGAGA
Organism: Mirounga leonina; assembly: GCF_011800145.1. Classification (NCBI taxonomy): domain Eukaryota; kingdom Metazoa; phylum Chordata; class Mammalia; order Carnivora; family Phocidae; genus Mirounga; species Mirounga leonina. The sequence continues at coordinate 15,490,706 of NW_023270854.1, read as the reverse complement.
AAGAGAGAGAGTGAGCACAGAGGGAGAGGGAGAGGGAGAAGCAGATTCCCCACTGAGCAGAGAGCCTGATGCGGGGCTCGATCCCAGGATCCTGATCTGATCCTGATCTGATCCTGATCAGATCATGACCTGAGCTGAAGGCAGATGCCTAACCAACTGAGCCACCCAGGTGCCCCTCTTATGAGCATTCTTGCTCAAAAGATCCCAGTTCTCCACCAGACTGTGTGTTACCCTAGCTGACCAAGAGGAAAAGGATCACACTGATTCGTTTCAAAAATATTATTCCTATATTACATATACGTATTTGCATAGATAGTGAATAAATACATACAGGCTTTCTTAACATGTCTTCGCATATGAGAGGAAATAACAAGAAATCAATTCAGAAGTATACATTCACAAACCTTCAGGCTGTAATAACTTTAGTTAGTGATATATATTAGTTATATATTAGTTAATGGATTCATTAACCTATTAATTCACCAGTAGTTAAAATAAATTGCTAATCCTTTCCTTCACTAAAAAACAAACAAAACAAAACAATCCTGAGACTAGAATTGTCATTGTTTCTCCAGAAAAGAAAATGTGAGGAGGTGAGCTCTTATATTGCTTCCATGTAGAGGTTAGCTTTAAGAGAAATGGGTTGAAACTGTCATGTAAGTGCATCATACATACTGTGCATTCGTTGCAAAGCAACCTGGAGTTGGAGAACTTTTCTCATGGCATTCTCAACCTCTTCTTGAGTGGTTGGCACAAGCAGGGACCAAGAAACTGAAGTAAAGCTCTTCAGCAGTGGGGACACAGAAACCTGCCAAAAGGAGCTTACAGAATTTTTAACCTGAAAATATCTATATCTGTATCTTTGTTATTCCCTAGGCTGTTATTTAACAATTTTAAAATTTACCGCTAATTTGGAGAATAAGTTGAGTGAAGGGAAATTGATCGAATAGAAATCAATTATCTTAAAACCGTAGAGTTAATTCTTCTTAATGTGCTATCATATCTTAATAATGATCTTAAATAAATAATAATCCTCTTCAACAATGAATGAAGGTACAACTTTCAATGCTGTTAAAGTCTAATGAGTGTATACTAATGAGTGTGTAAGTATATGAAATGAGAAAATTGAGCTAATCTCATAGTTTGCTTCCAACTCTGACAGCTCTGAGTCCATAGTGCTGCCAAATGTAGCCTATGGTTCATATCTTCCCTGTTGGGTGAAATTCGTTTTAAGTGTCACTGATAATCATTTCATTTAGGACTTGGTGCCTGTACTTTTAGAATCTTGTCCAAATGTTTGGATTAAAAACAAAATTCCTTTGGAACTTTTTCTTATTGCATAGATACTATTATATTCGTTTTGAAATAGCATACTGATCTGAAACATAGAAGTTTCTAAATATCTATGGTTTGCCTATGGTGCACCTTCCAACCCCAGAGCCGGACTGTTGATTCATCCATCACTTGTATTTTCAGCTAGTACTTAAGCCAAGGTGTCACACTGGGAAATTTGGCCGTTTTATGGATTGTTCATCTCATTTTTCTTGGCCTTTCTCTGTCTTTCCATTTCCTATTTTTTGAAGCTAGGGATTTGCTTGTGTTGTCTGGGTTCTCAGGATTTCCACTGTATTTGTCAGCTCAGGCTGCCATGACAAGTTACCACAGCCTGAGTGGCTAAAACAACAGACATTTATTTTCTCACAGCTCTGGAGATTGGACATCCAAGATCAAGCTGCTGCAGGATTGGTTTCTGGTGAGACCTCTTCCTGGCTTGTAGATGTGCACCTTCCCCTCTGTTGTCACACCGCATTTTCTCACCTCTCCCTTTCCAGGGAGAGAGAGAAAGAGAGAGTACATGCACGCACGAGAGAGTGCATGAGTGAGCATGCTCTGGCATCTCTTCCTTTTCTTATAAGGAAACCATTCCTTTAGGATTAGGGCCCTACCCTTAGGACCTCGTTTAATCTTATTTACCCCTGAAAGGCCCCATCTCCAAATCCAGTCACATTGAGCATTAGGGCTTTAACATATGAATTTTGGGGGATACAATTCAGTCCATAACACCCATCATCATTCCCTGCTCATGCTCTAAAATATCTTCTGCCTTCACCCTTCCTCAAAATTCAAATGTACATAATAATACAAAAATAAAAAAAAATCCAAATGTATTTGTCCCTACTCTTAGGATTATTCTCTTTGCTCATTAAATGAGCGAGTTTTTAGTGACTACTAATGGGTAAGACATTAACTGTAGCCTAAGATAATACATTTGTATTTAAAAAGGAATATTCTGCAAATGCTACCTTACTGCAAGTTAAGTAATATGTATTGCTATAGGTGGCAATCTTAGCCACACCTAAGTGGAAAACATAAAGGCTTTCAGAACCCTACCATGGATGTCATTCTGTGAGAACCTTGCCTTGCCTGTCCATCACAATGTCTCTAGACTTCTGGTTTGTCAGTGTGCCCGTGTTAAAAAGGGAAATTACAGACAGGATATCTCCAGTTAGTCAGATCTTACTGACAACTGGACAGTGCCATCATTATTCTAATGCATGGTCAAGAAATAACTAGTCAAAGATGTTTTCAAGATAGCTGAATCAAAGGATTAAGCATAAACTTTCAAGATCATAGGGCAGAAGACTATTCTTGACCTAGTGACCCCAGTAAAGGGAGCTTGAAAAGTTTGCTACCATCCTAATAAGGGATGTTTGTCACTAAAGTACTCATTAAAATGGAGGACCTTGGGGCGCCTGGGTGGCTCAGTCGTTAAGTGTCTGCCTTCGGCTCAGGTCATGATCCCATGGTCCTGGGATCGAGCCTCGCATCGGGCTCCCTGCTCAGCGGGAGGCCGTTTCTCCCTCTCCCACTCCCCCTGCTTGTGTTCCCTCTCTCACTGTGTCTCTCTCTGTCAAATAAATAAATAAAATCTTAAAAAAAAAAAAAAAGGAGGACCTTGAGGAACTTTCTGACACCTGGCATCAAAGGATGCTTTGAGCTTTTGTTCTTCTTGCTACTGATTTCTCCAGACTGTGTTTGAAATGGTAATGTTTTGGTTTCCTTGATACCTGGTGAACCCTACTAATTCTCTGAGTAGGCTTCCTTAAAAAATAATATTTGGCTTTCAGCTCTGTCTGTGGATTTATTCAGAATATAGTTTTGCCTTTGGAAGAGCATTTTATTAAGCTTTGAACCCCCAAATTTTTCAAAAGGACTCCCTTTTACCTCAGAGTCCAGAAATGCATTCACCATTGGGGGAGCTTTCTTTTTGTTCAATTCAGAAAGTTTGCCTAGTAGGTAACAGTATCTGTGATTCCAGGGGTTTCCATAGTGTAGTGGTTATCACGTTCACCTAACAATATCTGTGATTCCAGACAAACACAACATATTTCTCATAAACAAAACCCACCAGTCACATCTGACGTGGAAGAAAACCATGGTGGCTATTATTTGCTAGCATCCAGAGAGATGTCTTTGTGCACCCCGTGTTTCCATTTATTGTAAGCACTTTGCAGGCTCCTGTTTACTCTCATCATTGTCCCAGAAGCCCTACAGTTATTGTTATATTTTGTGAATCTCATGAGCCAAATGGAAACAAATAATTCTTGAACAAATGGAAAATTTCAATGTAATAGATATATTCTCAGACATTCAAGAAGAGTCTTGAACTGGTTAAAGTCACTGGGAAGATTTTAGGCAGACAATATGTCTAGTGGTTTTGAGAGCTGATTATGTTGGGCTAAAGGTAAGCAAAGGAAGGCTTTCAGAGACTTAGAACACAGGGGGTTCTGTTTTGCACCACATCATTAGGGGACCGTCCTAGTTGCTTTAGGAAATTTACTTCAATCATCACAAGAATATGTTCAGGTTAAGTCCTTATCTTTAATATCAGAAAAGCTCAGGTTAACATCTTCCATGAGAACATTCTTGTTTGCGACTCTGAGATAATAGGTTGGTGCCACTAACATTAGCCAAGTCTTTCTACACCAGCGGTCCCTCCTTGCTAATTTTGTGGGTCATAAGAATAAAGAGGACTTTTAGGAATGAAAAGCAACATTCCTAGGCACCCTTGGTAGCTGTAGATTCCTACCATTGCTCTGGAAGACTCTAACAATGTGGCAAGACCAAAGAGAAGCTGCCTGTATTATGCAGTGTTTCCTTGGCTCATCCCAGCCTAGAGAGGCTTTGGCTCTGATAATGTATAGCTACCTGATTTCTTTCTGCATTCATTGTAATCCTGGCCCAATGGTTTCATTTGCTGCTGTCTGTAAGGGCATTATTATAGAGAAGTAAACTGCTAATCAGTGCAACGCACTGTCTGGAAATTTTGAAAACACAAACAAACAAAAACCTGGCCTCAAACTTCAAGATGAGGCATGGGGGAGCCGCTTGTTTGCATTTCCTAATCTGTTCCCCTGGCACACTCTTCTCTTTTTCTGTGGAAATTCAACAATAGATATATGTAGAGCTTATTAATTTGTTGCATTTCAGCTCAAATCTTGCTCAGAATTCCCCAGAACCATTAATCTTAGGCTTCTCATGAATGTGATAGATACTTCTGGTTGTATGCTTCAGTTGCCTTTGTCAAAATATGCATTTTCATTATAATGGGAAAATACATTAAATTATCATATTTGTTAGACACTTTGCACAGGCTGATTTTTTTCAGAAGTAGAATTCTGTCATTCCTGTTCAGAGCAAGTGGGTTTATTCCATTTATGTCTAAATAATATTATATAGGCCCTTAAGTAACAGGTACATCAGTTAGAATGCTCTTGGCTATAAGTAACAGAAGATCTGATTACAATTGACTTCAACAGTGTAGGTTGATTGTTTTCTCACATAACAGGAAGTCCTGAGGTGAATGTTCTTTTTGTTTGTTTTAGGCATTCAGTCATGTTATCCAGGACCAGATTTCCTTCAATCTATGACCTCTGCCATCCACAGTATGTCAGTGATGTCTACACTGAGGGACGCAAAATGACCACAAGAGCTACCATGATCACATCTGCATAAACTTGTCTTCCAATCAGGAAAAGGCACAGGGTTCGAAGGGGCGGGGTGGGGAGTTGCCCCTTCTCCACGGTGGGCAATCTTTTGTGAAAGACCCCTCTCATCGCTTTCATTTATGTTTGTTGACCATGATTGGATCATATTCTCTCCTTAGCTGAGTAAAAGCTGTGGAGATGAGCATCAGGTATTTTAACCCATCTCTAGAATCTGGCCCTCCTATGTGGAAGAAGGACTGAAGATAGCTGTAGGAGAGTAGGCCAATGTGGCCTGGCTCTCAGATGGGCTGGCATCACTCCCTGATGTGCCCTTTCTCATGGTGGTATGTTCCTGACTGAGACCCAGGCCACTGATTGGGCCCACCGTCTGGAGGAAAGAAGGGCATGTCTTGAAGAAAAAACTTTCAAGTCACTTTATAGCAAATTAAGCAAGACCATCCCTATAAAACACACATTCTTAGATGGCATTACATAAGCTTCAGGACAAATATCCAAACTCTTAGCACATTAGCATGAGACCGTCAATGACCTTTAACTTTTTTTGGTTCACAGACCTCTTCAAGTTTCTGAGGCAAGGTATGAAAGGGCTCTGCCTCCTTTGTGTGTTCAATAATTTTAGGGAAGAAATTTAGTTCTTTGAATCTCTTAAAGTGCTGTAGGTTTTGTCATTGTTGATTAATGTCCACTTTCTCCTTGAGAGCCAAGTGAGGAGAGTTTTCTGGCAACATGTTCTTTTGGTTTCCTTCTGATTTATTTTGCTGTTTCTTTATAAAAATTTCTCGGCCTTTTCCTTCTTGTCTGGCCTTTAAATATTCGTGTTCTCTGGGTTCATTGTGTTCTTGGCCCACATCCTGCTCACCCCGCTCATCTTCACTGTCCCATCTTACAGCTATTCTAGCCTAGATGAATCGATGACTTCCAAATCTTGTTCTCCAGTTTGTATTTCTTTATCAAGCAAGCTCCAGGTCCCTATACCAGTTAATACTGGCTGAACATTTTCACTGGTTGTCTCATCAATTCTTCAAGCTCAGATGATCCAGGCTATGTTAACCTTTTCTCCTCTTTGTGCTTACCACCCCCAGTTTGCTTTGCTTCCTTTATTCTTGTGGCCTCAGCTCTACCTAGTTATGGAAGTGTTCTCTTTCATCTTTCCTATCAAATCCCTCCCCAAGCCCTGATGGTGCTTCCTGATATTTCTGCAATCAGCCTCCTTCTGTCCATTTCTATGACACAGCCTGAGTTCAGCCACTCCTCGTGTTTCCCCTTGATTATGCATTGCAGCCCCTCTCAACGAGCACTTCAAGCTGCCACCGCCCTCCCTTCTAACCCATATCCTTTGCTGCTGCAGTCCAAAGTCAAACTAATTGTCTTGAAATTCATATCTGATTAAGAGATTTCCCTTCCTTGAAATTCTTAGATGGCATTACATAAGCTTCAGGACAAATATCCAAACTCTTAGCACATTAGCATGAGACCGTCAATGACCTTTAACTTTTTTTGGTTCACAGACCTCTTCAAGTTTCTGAGGCAAGGTATGAAAGGGCTCTGCCTCCTTGTATCAAAGCACCTCTAGTGATATATGCTGATTTTCTGTTCACAGGCCTGTCTTTGCACTTTTCTCTAGGATCTTTGAAAACATGGTCTAGGCCTTTGGAGCTGAAGTACATGATGTGTCTGATACATAGTAGCCATTTCAAAGTGTTTGCTGATTGAATAATGTCTGTCCTCTTTCAGTGTCTGCGTTAATGGTCAATGTAGTATACAATCTTAATATTTAGGTTACTTTAGAGACGATGTGCATATCCGTATTTCAATGGTCCCCCACTGTCGTCCTATAACGGGGATTTTCATTATCTTATTTTCTCCTTCAGTAAAAATATATGAGCATCTGACAGGATTGCAGCCTGACCGTCATACTCAAAGTTTCCATTACCAATCTACCAAAATTGAGCAATAATTACTAGGTATTGGCATAGTAAGTACCCAGAGGAGGACCATTAATGCTCTCAGTTCTTGATAATGCTCCATGAAAGGGAGTAACTTCACCTCCATCCTGATTCTCTGTCTTTAAGATACGGAAGTATGGAAGGAAGCATGGTGGTTTCCCTTTATCATCCTTTTAAAGCATTTTCTGTATAAACATGTCTCCAGAAGTCCTCTTTCTCCCTCAACAGTGCATTCATTAATTATACATTTCACTCCGTGAAGGCAACTCTGATTTAAATCATTTTAAACCATCAGGGAAATTACACTGACAAATTTCCCTAACATTCAGTATCCAGCTGCACTAGATACTAATGTAAAAATAACCTGAATTACATCCAGAGGACATCCTGTGTAAACTATCAAATGGCAAATATAGATTTGAAAAAGATTATAAATCCACTGCATTTAAATAATTACATAGAAATTGAATATGACAGAATAAAAAAATGAATGGATGGATAGTCACAAGTGAATGGGCAGATGCAGAGGGCTTTTCTTTCTTGTGTCAGTAATGGCTATAATTTCTTACCATGCATATTGATTTAAACTAATAAGGTAGGTACATTTCTTTTATGTATGGACCAGTGGTCTGGTTTTTTTAAAAATGCCACATGAATGGCTAGTATGAAATTATAAAGGCATGCACTCTGGAGCTTGATTTCCTGGATCCAAATTCCAGTTCTGCAGGTTGCTGGGGGTGTGAGTCTGGGCAAGTCATTCAATCTTTCTGCACCCTGCTTTCCTCTTAATGTATATGGGGGGATAATAATGGTACTTTCCTGAAAGGACTAATAATGAGGGTTCGATGAGTCACACTTGTCAAGTGCTTACACCTGTACCTGGCAGCATGTAAGTAGGCAGATATAAGAAGTAGAAAGGTGGCCCTCATTAAACAGGACACCTAACGCTCATTGAACACATTCAAGAATGCTAACACTGTGCACCTACTTTATTGTACCCTATCATTTCATTCCAAAATATGTCTTTACATTAGGTTTTTTTTTTTTTTAACTTGCATTGGACAAATGAAGAAATTGATGCTTAGTTGTTAAATGACTTGTCTCAGCTTAGAAAATGGTCAACCTGGAATCTGATCCACTGTCCCATACTAGGATGGTGAGGAATATGCATAAGAAAACAGTCCATTTTGAAAGGCTTTTTATTTTGAAAAATAAAGTAATCCAGTAATCCGTAAAAATGACTAATGGTGAAAGACATCTTTTAGAAATCATGGTAAGGTGGTAAGAGAAGATACACATTTGTGCTCAAGTGTACTTCTTCTGTTTTTACCTGCCCTGATCGATCCTAACTCAATATGATACAATGGACATGTAAAAATGTAATTGCAAAGTTCTCTTTGACTTTGCAACCAGCAAATACTCAGTTTTCTGGGTTTAATAGAAGGAATGAAAGGGTTGATTGTGGGGCATTTCTAGCTGGAGTGACCTTTACTAGACCCGCGTGTACAATAGAAGAATGAGTAATTATTCCTCAATTTAAGATAACAGAGAAAGAGTGAAAGATAAACAGTTTAAAGTTTAGTCTCTTATTTAAATATTATACTAAATGTATCTTTAATATTTGTTTCATATCTTCAATATAGAAAAGTCATTCACAATGACTATGTCTCTAATGGGAACAAACAACTCCCCATGACAAGCACTGTGGAAGGGTTAGTCCTGCCCTTGTACTGCAAAGGTTCTGCTCATGACACCAGTGATTTATGCTTTATTCTTATGTCTATACATTCCGTCCTCTATGAGGGCCTACTGTGTGCTGGTCTCTGTGCTGTATGGGCTGAGGAGAGCATGGTGAGCTGGGTAGACTCCCTTGCCTCTCGACTTACGGTGTAATGAGGAAGACAGGTAAAATAATTCATGTTCAGTCTAAATCATCTGCTTTTCAGTTAATGATGTCACAATTTCCTGCTAGAATGGGTGAATCCTTACTTTGTTCACCTAAAGGGTCTACTTGAGCTGTGTTCGCAGAATTAAAGACTACTTCAAAAGTAAATTTAATTCTTTCTCTGAGAAGAACTACATTACAGTCTCAAGATGTCGTTTTTCCGGGTTTCCCTCCAAGGTCTGAGGTTTTGTAAAGGCACTCCACTCCGTAAGGACGAGGGCTCGTTTTGCTCTCCGTTGCCATCTTGTTTGACAGAGGTTGTATGCTCTTGCAATCCCTCAGCAGGACTCCATTGTTTTTTATGAACCTGCACTTTTTACTTTTTTACATTTATATTCAGGCTGCATCGCCCTTCTCATGTTGTGTCCTCTCTAAAGGCACCATTACACTTTGCTGTTTTCCACTTGAGCCAACTTGTGGCTCAAGGGAATGGCCACCTTCATGCTTTTCATACTGGCTCACTCTCCTCTGTTGTGCTTGCAGCCAAGGCGGGTCCAGCATGAGGGGCACCAGAGTTAGATGGGGGGTGACAGTAGGTGCAGATGGAGAATGGAAGCAGGTAGCAGGGCAGACTTCTTGGCAGAATAGAACTGATTGTTTGCCAGCCATCTCCCCAGGGAAAACAGCAATGGCCACGAAGCTGTGGGGATGGCTGAGTCCCATTTCTTGGATATGAAGCAGATGCACAAATGTTAGGGTTTTGCTCTCTTTACCTTATTTATCAGGTTAGTTATGGTGCCTATATGTGCTAGTTGTAAAAATCCTTGTTTATTTCTCTTCCTCCAAGCTAGACGTATCACTGAGGGCAACATTTCCCCAAGATATCTGACCAGCGAGCACTTTGTAAGTTATAATAAATCAAGAGAAAGCCCATAGGAGCCGCTGAGCTCTAATTCACACTTGAAGTGAGGTTAACGACCAAGAAATATTAAATGTTACAACTATATATCATAATTTGGGGGAAAAAGGCACAGCATTTACCAAAGGTCATCATACAAATGCCTTGCAAAATGAAGGATCCATGGTGTTATTTGTGAGTTAATACTCAGATCAAACATCTTCAGCTCGTGCAATTTTTAGGCATTCGTTTATATGCCAAACAACTTCCCAAAGGCATATAACAAAAAGAACCATTGAGTACTGGTGTCTCCTAATTGTCCTATACATATATACATACATGTCTAGTATTTTTTTTTAAAGATTTTTTTTTTAAAGATTTTATTTATTTGACAGATAGAGATATAGTGAGAGAGAAAGCACAAGCAGGGGGAGTGGGAGAGGGAGAATAGGCTTCCCGTGGAGCAGGGAGCCCAATGCGGGGCTCCATCCCAGGACCCCAGGATCATGACCTGAGCTGAAGGCAGACGCTTAACGACTGAGCCACCCAGGCGCCCCCATGTCTAGTATTTTTTAACATATATATTCACATACACTTATAAATTGATACATTTAAAATAATACAAATAATATTCCTAGCATTAAGTTTTTCAAGACATTTCTACTGCTTAAATAGAACACCTCTTTTTCATGAAACATACGTTGTACTATACTAATCTAAGAAAATGGGCAGTTGTTTTTATGTTATTTTCTTGTCTTTTTAAAAAAGATTTATTTATTTATTTGTCAGAGAGAAAGAGAGAGAGAGAGCGCGCACAAGCAGAGGGAGAGGCAGGCAGAGGGAGAAGCAGGCTCCTCATGAGCAGGGAGCCTGACGTGGGACTCGATCCCAGGACCCTGGGATCATGACCTGAGCCGAAGGCAGACACTTGACCGACTGAGCCACCCAGGCGTCCCTATTTTCTTGTCTTTATGATGTTAGTTTACCTTATAAAATGAAAATTATATTTTGGGGTATAATTTTTAAATTACTTGGCCGGAGTTCTAGGCATGGCTCTGCCAGAGATCAGCTATGAAGTTCTATGGGTCATGCCAATGAACTTACCTGTCTTTCCCCCCTCTCCTTCCTGAGATAAATTTCCCTAGCAGTGTTTCTTGCTCAGATAGGCAGTTCGAAGCTGTTCCTTGCTCAGGAAAGCTGACTGAATGGACCAGATATGGCCTCATGACCTCAGAGTGGCCTGCAACGGGATGGTCTACCCCTTACATGTGGTTCCACGTAGAAGAGATGAGGTATTCATCAACCTATCAGCCCCCATTTTGATAATGCAAATTGGAATTACAGAGAGAGATTTTCCACTTGTAGTAGATCAGAAAGCAGCCAACATGCAGAATGCAGCCAACCAAGTATGATATAGGATTTATTTGGAGTGAATTTTTACTGGCTTCCTCTTAGGAATATCACCTTTCAATTCTATTTTTTAACACAGATCAAATAGTTCCTATTTCCCTATCTTCTCATTGCTCTTTTGAATCTTTTTAAAGCTTTTTCTCAACACCTATTAGCTTGCCCAGGATATTTTGTATGTTGAGATCATTTTAAGGAAGTCAATTTTCATATTCAGTATAAAGTTATGGGATTAAAAAACCCCATAAAACTGGAAATCCTTTCAATTTTCTACCTTATTTGTTAAGATATGAGAACCAGCACTCTAAAAGAACATTGTGGTTACTCTTTTATTTTTCTAGTGTATCAGTCAACTCAGGCTGCCATAACAAAATTTCACAGGCCAAGTGGTTCAAACAACAGAAGTTGATTTTTTCTCGCAGTTCTGGAGGCTGCAAGTTCAAGATTAATGTTTAGTGGAGTCAATTTCTGGTGAGAGCTGTCTTCCTGGCTGGTAAGACATCTGCCTTCTTACTGTGTCCTCACATGCTGGAGAGAGGGAGGGAGAAAGGGTAGAAGAGAAGGAGGAAGAAAGAGAACTATCTTCTTCTGATAAGGCTACAGTCTTATTGGACTAGGGCCCCACTCTTATGACCTCATTTAACCTTAATTACTTCCTAGAGACCCTATCTCCAAAAACAGTCACATGGGGGATTGGGGCTGCAACATAAGAATCTGGGGACGGGGTCACAATTTAGTCATAGCATCTGCTAACTTTCCCTCTTGATTCAAAAACATTTCAAAAAGTTACTTTTTAGACCTATTTTTGGAGTAATTGACATTTAAAAGAAATTGAGACCATCCATCAAGTGCTCCTTTCTCACTGACCCTTAAAAAGGCCTTTCTGTCATTATGTAATTCCCTTGAGAGAAGGGACCCAAAGGAGAATGAGAAAAATAATCAAAGAAACAAATCAAGCATGGATTTAAAAGAAAAGCTTTCTATTAGCCTCTTTTACTTCCTTTTTCTTATTTTTTAAACCCAAGAATGACTGATTCACATTTCACCTGCCCTAATGCTATTTTATTGAGTTTCCAACTGCCAAGTCATGTTTGAGCTGTCGATCTAAGTTTCAGACTTTTAGAGAAAGAACTGTTCCATATTGAGTCATTTCTGCTTGTTTAATTTCATGTAAGGAAATTGCCTTCAAACTTCTGGGGATGAGGGTATCTGACTTGGAGGGGCCCAGACCCCTTGGCTTAACTTTCTACCATGTCGTCCATGAAAGTACCTGAATGGTGGAAAATAATCTCACTACAGCACCAAGAACCCCTGTTAAGAATTGAGCAGAGGGGGATTGTGATAGTTTTTATAGTACAGAAAACAGAGGCATAAGAAACAGCACTGGCCTGTTTCCTGAAGCTCCAATTCCAGAACGGAGGTGGTACAGCCTCGATGTTCTGTGTGTCACTCTGTGCCAGGGGACTAGAAAAGTCTGAAAATGCCTTGATACGTTGTTGCAGTGGTTCTAAACCTTTGCACTTTGAAACAGAGATTTCTGGGTCCTACTCCCAGAGTTTCTTTCTTTCTTTTTTTTTTTAAAGATTTTATTTATTTGACAGAGAGAGACACAGCGAGAGAGGGAACACAAGCAGGGGGAGTGGGAGAGGGAAGGGCAGGCTTCCCTCGGAGCAGGGAGCCCGATGCGGGGCTCGATCCCAGAACCCTGGGATCATGACCTGAGCCGAAGGCAGACGCTTAACAACGAACCACCCAGGTGCCCCTACTCCCAGAGTTTCTGGTGCAGTGGGATGAGGCCCGAGAATCGGCAACTCACATGGTGCCTAATAACATGATGCTACTGGTTCGGGGGCTAAGTTTGTGAACCACTGTCTTACAGGGCTCCTCTCTTGACAGCTAAGCTGAAATTAAGGGAAATTAGAGAGCAGCTCCAGGCCAGTGGTTCTCAGCCTTGGCTGTTTGTTAGATCACTTGGGGGAACATTTAAATATAGTGATGTCAGAATCTCTGAGATGGGACTGGGGCTTGGGTATTTTTTAGAGCTCCCGGGTGTTTTCGGTGTACACACAGGTTTGTCATTTCCTAATTAGATGTTCCAAATTAACAGAATTGGTAGTGCCTGGACAAGCCCCTGGAAGGCAGAAAAGAAGAGACTCAGTGATAAACTCTCTCAAAGTAGCTTTTAATCAGTGTTTTGAATAGGTGTAACTGCGAAATCACGGGTCTCACTTTTGTCCTCCAATTTGGAAACCAGTGAAAATTTTTTCACCATATAGGAATTTGGTGGGAATGTTTTCCTGCGTAGAGTCTAAGGATGGGACCACACCTATAAGGAAACCCAATCTTCCGAAGGTCTTTTATTTACAGGGAATGTACCAGGCATTTTAAATTGCAGAATATATCCTCTAGCGTCTGAACTGGGAGGTGAACTTGTCTGCGAGCAGGAAAATTTGTGATCTCTTGCTGTATCCTAACACTAAGGCTGGGTAAATTGCATTCTGCTCAGGGACGAGTCAACTGAGAAAATCAGATCAAAAGCTCATAAAACTGTCTGCAGCCGAAGAGAAGAACATTATTCTAAGTATTCAAGAGAACATCCTTCCTGCCAAATAGGATTACTACATGGTGAGAAAACAACAACAACAACCCATAAACATTTAAAATACCTGCCTGATAGCCCAGTTTGTTTTAGTAGAATGTTATTTGTAATAATAACTAGGCCAAATAAATAGAGACTAGTTTGTGATAAGAAAGGGGAAAGAATCTAATAGGCCCAGAAGCAATAGAAGGAAAAACCTGGTATCAGAGGAAATGAAATCATTAACACTATATTTTATCTGTATTTTAAAAATTGGCACACACACATACACACACAAAAATAAAAACAAGGAAAATAAAAGCTAGTTTAGGGTTTTGTGGTTTTTTTTTTTTTAAATAATGAGAAAGATAAATTTCTCCATAAATAAAAATAGGAATCAGAGTTGTATGTAACAATGATAAGAGTTTGATGTGCCAGCAAGTGGCTTGTGGAAGATTCATTTTTAATTTTAATCTGTAAATATTGAACTTGGTGTACCTCCACTGTCACATCTTAGAGAGCCATGCTTGGGTGCTTGGAACCTCATGGGAGATGCTCTGGTTAGTGAATACTTGCTTCTTAAGCAGGACACCTGTCTCAGTCCCTGCCTGCCCTATTGGCAGGATAAGTGGGAAACCTCCAGCTTCCCTTGGCCTCACTCCTGGGAAATCTAGACCTAGAGCCAGCCCTAAGCTTCCAGCTACATGCTTTGAGCCTAAACCCTAACCTGGTCCCTCTTAGCTTTTGTGAGATCCCAGAAGCACCAAGAGAAACAAGAGTTTCCACAATGACCCAGTTAAATAAATAATGATCCCAAATAATTCCGAAGGGGAGAGAGAATATTTAGTTGGGTATAGCTGCGCGATTCCTGTCCCATTAAAAGGAGGGTGCTTTTGCTACCCCGGTGAAGTAAAAGGAGCCGTCAAAGAGAAGAGCCCTAGGGTATTAGTGTTGGTGAATTGTACACATGTAGGTCTGTAGCCTCTTGTACTAGTGATCAGTGGGGTAGCACTGGGGCCCCAGCAGCTCTGTCTCAACTGGATGTGCTGCCAGTGATGGAGAAGGTGGCACCGATGTTCCCAGGAATGATGATACATAACATTGCATGGTGAATTTGGACAGTTTAAGCATTTGAAGGATCAGGCAAGTATGAAGACCTGCTTCACATGGTATAGGCCTTTGGAGTAGCTCTACGTGGATGCACCTTCACTGCCTGACGTTAGCTCTTCTGTTTTCTCTCATCCTCCTACTCCGCTCTCCAAGTACGGATTCATTCCCGTTCTTCGGAACACTCAACCATCTGAGAGAGTACCCGTCCACATCTTCCTTTCTCATGCCTTGTAAGCTCTGCTGTCTCTGGCTAGGAGAGGACATGATGGAAGGCTTTCTTTTCATCAAGACTCTACTGTCAGATCAGGTGAGCTCATGGATCATGAGCGGGGGAAGAAGATATCAAAGGCACCAATTCCATTTAGATTCCTCCCCCAGTGATGGCATCAGAAACTTCTCCCTTTGATTAAGGCAAACATGGCTTATCAACTTGAGCATATTAGCCGTCTTTGGTTTTAAGCAACTGACACCAATCAGGCCTGGAAGAAAGAGAACCAGGGTCAGCCCCAGCTGTCTATTTGACAGAAACTGCTAGATTGTCTCACCCAGGTACTTCCACTGAATACATGGATTCTAACCATTTTCCTCATTTTTGTGTCACCCTCTGGGGGCTCACATCTAAGGAGAGAGTGTTCAAATGGCTGAACGTGGGTCCTGTGGCTAACGTTGGACCAGGGCAGCAAAAGGAAGTATCTGGCGGGAGAGATCTCCGAGGTCCCATTAGTCGTAAGTGGCAGCTCAGGGCTCTTTACCTGTACAATCTTACCAAGGCTTTGTGTGACAAAAAAGGCTGCATTTTCCATATAGAAAGTGAAGGGCCGGGCGCCTGGGTGGCTCAGTTGGTTAAATGACTGCCTTCAGCTCAGGTCATGATCCTGGAGTCCCGGGATCGAGTCCCGCATTGGGCTCCCTGCTCGGCAGGGAGCCTGCTTCTCCCTCTGACCCTCCCTCCTCTCATGTGCTCTCTGTCTCTCTCATTCTCTCTGTCTCAAATAAATAAATAAAATCTTTAAAAAAAAAAAGAAAGTGAAGGGCCTTCCAGAAGGAGTAATAGATGCTGAGTGGCCCTAAAATGACAATTGATTTCTAGAAGAAGAGTTAATTTTCTCCCAAAGACAACACAGCTTATGCTCATCTGAGAAAAGCATATTCCTCTTAAAATATAATATAGACCCTATTTCTTGCAAAATAATAACTTCTTTATTGTGCTAAAGAAGATTTTACCTTCTTGGGTCCTTTTTCATCACAGAGGGCGCTTTATAATCCTTTTATTATCATTTCAAATCTGTACAGAATTTCTCAGCTCCTGATCCTTTGATGTTCTCGAGTAGGGAGAGAAGACAGGAAAAAAGATGGGGGTGCCAGCAACCTCCCTTGGCCCCAGAGTGAGGTAATGTCCTACACGTGAACTGAACTGTTAATGTCAATGATGTCCTTTTATTGCCTATAGGGATTTATATATTCGTTTCTCAGCCGTCTCAAATTTTTCTCCCCTGTGAACTCCAGTAGCACTCAATCTTTACTAAGAGTTTTCCTACCAATTTTCAGATGATTTTATTATCAAAATTGTTAAAATTTAGAACCACAGTCAGTCTGGTGAATAAGGGTAACCAAATAATGATCAGCCTTCTAGGAGACCAGGCATCATCAATTTAAGTGCAAAGAGTAATCACATAATTTATTGTCCAAATCAGAACAATTTTAAAAGTAAAAGAGAACACATTAAAAATTAGATTATGCCCATGGTTTTTAACTGGGATTCCACGCAAAATTTTGAATGACTTCTCTTTCTTTTTTTACTTTTGGCTCTATAACCTCCAACGAGGTTAAGAAAATTTGTGGTATCTTTCCTAAAAGCATAAGCCCACTAAATTTCTCTTGCATGTTGAATCTTGCCAGATCCAATTTTATTTCTGTATTTTTAGTTGCTTTATACTTCCTTAATTTAGTTTAAATTTTAAGCACATGATTTTTTAACTTTATCCCCCCTACCCCTTCCCATCTGTAGTTTCCTGCCATTTTAATTTTCCATCTCCATAGTAGTGGAGGGGCAAGGGCCCTGAAATGTGAATCCGAAAACGTGGATGCATTTAACTATGTGAACTTGTTCAATCATTTAACCTTGCTAGCTTCAATTTCTTTATTTGTTGAAAGATACGTCAATAATTGCTTAGCCTACCTAGCTATTTAAAAGAACAACAAAATGTTGGAGCACCTGGGTAGCTCAGTTGGTTAAACATCTGATTCTTGATCGCAACTCAGGTCTTGATCACAGGGTTGGGAGTTCAAGCCCCACATGGGGCTTTAAATAAATAAATGCAAAACACAGGACAAAATAAAAATCATAATATGATTTATATTATAATCATGTCATATACCGTAGTAACTAATGCTTCAACACTTACCATGTTCTAGGCAGAGGTGATAATTAACCATTTGTTAAAGTTATCAAACTCCTGTACTGATTGGTAAAAGCCATTGTTACTCACCACCATGGCCATCCTTTTCCTTTCCCAGGATTCTGGACCTCCCTTCTAGTCCAGCAACAACAGCAAAAAAAGCAATTCACAGAACATTGGCAGACCTAGCACCCCATTCCAATATTACATTCTGATTGGTTAGTGACTAGAAACTCAGGCCCCCAGTGTTCTATATTTGAGGGGTCTTCATTTGTTCTCCCACCCGTCTCTTCTAAGAGGGCTGACCAAGATCTTGCATATGCACTTGAACTGTCCCTGGGTGGCCCTATGCCATGGTGGTGTGGCTGACACTCAGAGACTGTGGCTGTCTGCCTCTGGCCAAATCTTTCCCTCTTACAGTTGTACATGAGAACTTCAACCATCATGGGATTTGGTTTGTGAGAGCCTGCAGAAGAAACAGGGAACTGGTGGAGAGGCAATTATGGGGTCTACTCCAGACACTGACCAGGTGCTCTTGGCTCTGTTGGCACAGTAGGTATCCCTGCAACAAGATGGAGAATGAGGATGGGTGGGGCCTTTGGTGGCCACTTAGGGATGGGGAATATCCAGGGTATGCATGGCCTTTCCACTCTCTCTTTGATTTTTAGTTCCACTTAATGGTACAAATCCTTTAAAACACACTGAATGTCCACTTATGATGACATCAAATATTAACTTTATTAATTACTATCAAATGGATCATTCCCCTGAAAATATTTTTTTTAAAGATTTTTTATTTATGTATTTGACACAGAGAGAGAGAGTACGAACAGGGGGAGTGGCAGGCAGAGGGAGAGGGAGAAGCAGGCTCCCCACTGAGCAGGGAGTCCATTGCGGGGCTTGATCCCAGGACAAGATCATGACCTGAACTGAAAGCAGATGCTTAACTGACTGAGCCACCCAGCCGCCCCTCCCCTGAAAATATTTAAGGGTTATATAAAAACAGAGTTATTATTCATTACCAGTAGTAAGGTTTACTAGCCCATAAAGCAATCATTTAATCCTTTCAGTTAGTGTTTAAAGAAACTTTGATTCATTTTTGGGCAAAGGAGTTAGTGAAGTTTCAACTTACCTGTTATTGTTAGAACACTCTCTTAAATATCTCAAGCATGTTTGTAAAATTAAAATCTATTGTTTTTTTCATGTCCACAATGTATTTGCTATTGGTGGAAAAGGGTTTTCAGATTATGAGGATAGGTATTCTACCAAAAGTATAATTATTATCATTGAAAATGAATTGCAATAACAAGAAAATGCACCTAGTCCGTTTAGCTCTAACACCTATAATTAGATCACATTGTCATGGTAACTGGAAAGAAAGTCTTAAATAACAGTGAATGTTCTACTTAAAATTCTATATCTAATACTGCTTTTGTTCCACAAGGTGTGTAGCAGGATGTTAGCTTTAAGATGAACGAATAAATCACCAGTATAGCATAGACTCTAAAAGAAATAAAATGAGTATCTCCACCAGAGAAATATATTATCCCAATTTTAAATATGTAGTTTGTGTTGAAAAATTTTTCACAGAGCAGATAAATAAGGTCACTGTGATTGCTTTTACAAAGAAATATTTTACTACTAAAATGTATTCTTGAGACCACTCTGAGCACCCATGAAACCAGCCTGAGATGTAAGAAGATCTGGATCTCTACAAACAGAGTATCCTGGGAGGTTGGTTCTGAGGTACGAAGCGGGGAGCCGTGATTCCGCGGGCAGATATTGGAGGATAAATGGCAGCGGGAGGGTGCCTGGCCGTGGAGATCCTACACCACGGGTGAGTGACAGCCTTGCTTGCTGGGGACGGGGCACAGACTCGCAGACTGGTAGCGGCAGGGAAAGGACTTTAGGGCAGCCCCCAAGGGGAAACCTGGAGCAGCAGGGTCGCATGTGTGAACTGCAGCCCCCGGGACCGAAACCCGGAGTGGCGGGGTCGCGTGCGTGCGAGCTGGGAGCGGCTGGCGGTTTTAGAAGGACAAAGGGCAGAGGCGTGCCCCAACCTGGAGACAGGACTGGGGGCGCTGTGGAGGGGTGCCCAACCCAGGACGTGCAGTTTAAGCAGCACGGAGAGAAACAGACAGTGTGGCCTGGAGAGCTCACTGAAGAACAGACTGCGGTCTCTCTGCTCTGAGGCAGAGGGTTGGAAAAGGTCTCTTCTGCTCCGACTCGCTGAAGAGACGCGGAAAGCCGCCAGGGAAAGGTGCCAGAGAACAAAAGCCCCGAAAACTGATTCCTGCTGAGCCCATCCCCTGCCACAGGGGAGCAGGGCAACTCTGCCCAAACAGGGTTGCCTGAGTAACAGCGCAGCAGGCCCCTCCTGCAGAAGACAGGCTGAGAAAACAAGAGGCCAGCAACCCTAAGGTCCCGAGAAAACAGGTGCATCTTGCTTGGGTTCTGGTCAATAATTTGGACTCTATACATTCCCTCAAACACTCATCAACAGAATGACTAGGAGGAGGAGCCCCCACAATAGAAAAGACTCAGAGATTATGACTTATGCTGCAGATTTACGAATGGATGCAGATATAACCAAGATGTTGGAGATGGAATTCAGGCTAGCAATTGTGAAGACAATGGCTAGAAGGGAGAAATCAATTAATGGTGTCTGCCTTCGGCTCAGGTCATGATCCCAGGGTCCTGAGATCGAGCCCCACATTGGGCTCCCCGCTCCTTGGGAAGCCTGCTTCTCCCTCTCCCACTCCCCCTGCTTGTGTTCCCTCTCTCTCTGTGTCTCTCTCTGTCAAATAAATAAAATCTTAAAAAAAAAAATGCTATCAATGAGATCCAATCCAATCTAGATAATCTAACAGCTAGGGTAACTGAGGCAGAAGAGTGAATAAGCGACCTGGAAGACAATATAGTAGATAAAAAGGGAAAAGAGGAGGCCAGGGAAAAACAACTCAGAATCCATGAAAATAGAATTAGAGAAATAAGTGACACCATGAAGCATTCCAATGTCAGAATAATTGGAATCCTGGAGGGAGTGGAGAGAGAGAGAGGGCTAAAAGATGTATTTGAGCAAATTGTAGCTGAGAACTTCCCTAATCTGGGGAATGAAACAAACATTCGAGTCCTAGAGGCAGAGAGGACCCCTCCCAAGATCAAGGAAAACAGGCCAACACCCCGGCATGTAATAGTAAAACTTGCAAATCTTAGCACCAAGGAAACCATCTTAAGGGCAGTTAGGGGGAAGAGATTCCTTACGTACAGAGGGAGGAACATCAGAATAACGTCAGACCTATCCACAGAGACCTGGCAAGCCAGAAAGGCCTGGCAAGACATATTCAGGGTACTAAGCAAGAAGAACAGGCAGCCAAGAATACTTTATCCAGCAAGGCTTTCATTTAGAATGGATGGAGAGAGGCAGAGCTTCCACAACCGGCAGAAGTTGAAAGAATATGTGACCACTAAGCCGGCCCTGCAAGAAATATTAAGGGGAGTTCTATAAAAGAAGAAAGACCCCAAGAGTGATCTACAACAGAAATTTACAGGGACAATCTATAAAAACAATGTCTTCACAGGCAACATGATGACAATTAATTCATATCTTTCAATAACCACTCTCAACGTGAATGGCCTAAACGCTCCCATAAAACGGCACAGGGTTGCAGATTGGATAAAAAGATAGGACCCATCCATATGCTGTCTACAAGAGACTCATTTTGAACCTAAAGATACATCCAGACTTAAAGTGAAGGGATGGAGATCCATCTTCCATGTCAGCGGACCTCAAAAGAAAGCTGGGGTAGCAATCCTTACATCAGACAAATTAGATTTTAAACTAAAGTCTAATTAGAGACACAGAAGGACACTATATCATTCTTAAAGGGTCTATCCAACAAGAAGATCTAACAATTGTAAATATCTATGCCCCCAACATGGGAGCAGCCATCTACATAAGCCAACTGTTAACCAAAATAAAGAGTCCTATTGATAACAATACGTTAATTGTAGGAGACCTCAATACTCCACTCTCAGCAATGGACAGATCATCTAAGCAGAAAATCAACAGGGAAACAAGAGCTTTGAATGATACATTGGACCAGATGGACCTCATAGATATTTACAGAACATTCCACCCTAAAGCAACAATACTCATTCTTCTCGAGCGCACATGGAACTTTCTCTAGAATAGACCATATACTGGGTCACAAATCAGGTCTCAACCGATACCAAAAGATTGAGATTATTCCCTGCATATTCTCAGACCACAATGCTTTAAAACTGGAACTCAATCACAAGAAAAAATTTGGCAGAAATTCAAACACTTGGAAGCTAAAGACCACTCTGCTCAAGAATGTTTGGGTCAACCAAGAAATCAAAGAAGAACTTAAACAATTCATGGAAATCAATGAGAGCGAAAACACATCGGTCCAAAACCTATGGGATACTGCAAAGGCAGTCCTAAGGGGGAAATACATAGCCATCCAAGCCTCACTCAAAAAAATAGAAAAATCCCGAATTCACCAACTAACTCTACACCTTACAGAACTAGAGAAAAAGCAACAAACGATGCCTAAGCCACACATTAGAAGAGAAATAATTAAAATTAGAGCAGAAATCAATGAATTAGAAACCAGAAACACAGTAGATCAAATCAACGAAACTAGAAGTTGGTTCTTTGAAAGAATTAATAAGATCGATAAACCACTGGCCAGACTTATCCAAAAGAAGAGAGAAAGGACATAAATTAATAAAATTATGAATGAAAGGGGAGAGATCACGACTAACACCAAGGAAATAGAAACAATTATTAGAAATTATTATCAACAACTATATGCCAATAAACTGAGCAATCTGGATGAAATGGAGGCCCTCCTGGAAACCTATAAGCTGCCAAGACTGAAACAGGAAGAAATTGACAACCTGAATAGGCCAACAACCAGTAACGAGATTGAAGCAGAGATCAAAAACCTCCCCAGAGACAAGAGTCCAGGGCCTGATGGATTCCCTGGGGAATTCTACCAAACATTCAAAGAAGAAATAATACCTATTCTCCTGAAGCTGTTTCAAAAAATAGAAACAGAAGGAAAACTTCCAGACTCATTCTATGAGGCCAGCATTACCTTAATCCCCAAACCAGGCAAAGACCCTATCAAAAAGGAGAATTTCAGACCAATATCCCTGATGAATATGGATTCCAAAATCCTCAACAAAATCCTAGCTAATAGGATCCAACAATACATTAAAAGGATCATCCACCACAACCAATGGGATTTATCCCCGGGATGAAAGTGTGGTTCAGCATTTGCAAATCAATCAATGTGCTAGAACACATTAATAAGAGGAGGGAGAAGAAACATATGGTCCTCTCAATTGATGCAGAAAAAGCATTTGACAAAATACAACATCCTTTCCTGATTAAAACTCTTCAGAATATAGGGATAGATGGAACATTCCTCAAGCTCATAAAATCCATCTATGAAAAACCCACAGTGAATATCATCCTCAATGGGGAAAAGCTGAGAGCCTTTCCCTTAAGATCAGGAACACGTCAAGGATGCCCACTCTCGCCACTATTGTTCAACATAGTATTAGAAGTCCTAGCAACAGCAATCAGACAACAAAAAGAAATAAAAGGTATTCAAATTGGCAAAGAAGAAGTCAAACTCTCTCTTTTCACAGACGACATGATACTTTATGTGGAAAACCCAAAAGACTCCACCCCCAAATTACTAGAACTCATCCAGCAATTCATTAATGTGGCAGGATACAAAATCAATGCACAGAAATCAGTTGCTTTCTTATACACTAACAACGCAACTGTAGAAAGAGAAATTAGAGAAACGATTCCATTTACAATAGCACCAAAAACCATAAGATACCTCGGACTAAACCTAACCAAAGAGGTAAAGGATCTATACTCTAGGAACTACAAAACACTCATGAAAGAAATTGAAGAAGACACAAAAAGATGGAAAAATATTCCATGCTCATGGACTGGAAGAATAAACATTGTTAAAATGTCTATGCTACCCAGAGCAATCTACACCTTCAGTGCCATCCCGATCAAAATTCCAATGACATTTTTCAGAGTGCTGGAACAAACAATCCTAAAATTTGTATGGAATCAGAAAAGACCCCGAATCACCAAGGAGATGTTGAAAAAGAAAAACAAAGCTGGGGGCATCACGTTGCCCGATTTCAAGCTATATTACAAAGCAGTGATCACCAAGACAGCATGGTACTGGCACAAAAACAGACATATAGACCAATGGAACAGAATAGAGAGCCCAGATATGGACCCTCAACTCTATGGTCAAATGATCTTTGACAAAGCAGGAAAAAACATGCAATGGAAAAAAGACAGTCTCTTCAATAAACGGTGCTGGGAAAATTGGACAGCCACATGCAGAAGAATGAAACTCGACCATTCTCTAACACCATACACAAAGATAAATTCAAAGTGGATGAAAGACCTCAATGTGAGACAGGAATCCATCAGAATCCTAGAGGAGAACATAGGCAGTAACCTCTTTGACGTCGGCCACAGCAACTTCTTTCAAGATACATCTCCAAAAGCTAGTGAAACAAAAGCAAAAATGAACTTTTGGGACTTCATCAAGATAAAAAGCTGCTGCACAGCAAAGGAAACAGTCAACAAATCAAAGAGGCAACCCACAGAATGGGAGAAGATATTTGCAAATGACACCACAGATAAAAGGCTGGTATCCAAGATCTATAAAGAACTTCTCAAACTCAACACCCAAAAAACAAATAATCAAGTCAAAAAGTGGGCAGAAGAGATGAACAGACACTTCTCTGAAGAAGACATACAAATGGCTAACAGACACATGAAAAAATGTTCATCATCATTAGCCATCAGGGCAATCCAAGTCAAAACCACACTGAGATACCACCTTACACCACTTAGAATGGCAAAAATGGACAGGGAAAGAAACAACAAATGTTGGAGAGGTTGTAGAGAAAGGGGAGCCCTCTTACCGTGTTGGTGGGAATGCAAGTTGGTACAGCCACTTTGGAAAACAGTGTGGAGGTGCCTCAAAAATTTAAAAATAGAGCTACCCTATGACCCAGCAATTGCACTCCTGGGTATTTATCCCAAAGACACAGATATAGTGAAAAGAAGGGCCAGGCCATATGCACCCCAATGTTCATAGCAGCGATGTCCGCAATAGCCAAACTGTGGAAAGAGCCGAGATGCCCTTCAACGGATGAATGGGTAAAGAAGATGTGGTCCATATATACAATGGAATATCACTCAGCCATCAGAAAAGATGAATACCCAACTTTTACATCAACATGGATGGGACTGGAGGAGATTGTGCTAAGTGAAATAAGTCAAACAGAGAAAGTCAATTATCATATGGTTTCACTTATTTGTGGAACATAAGGAATAGCATGGAGGACATTAAGAGAAGGAAGGGAAAAATGGGGGGGCCGGATTGGAGGGAAAGATGAACCATGAGAGACTATGGACTCTGAGAAACAAACAGTTTTAGAGGGGAGGGGGGAGGGGGGATTGGTTAGCCCGGTGATGGGTATTAAGGAGGGCACATACTGCATGGAGCATTGGGTGTTATACGAAAACAATGGATCGTGGATCACCACATCAAAAACCAATGATATATTGTATGGTGAGTAACATAACATAATAAAATTTTTAAAAAGTGTATTCTTATTCCAGTGACAGAAATACCAATGGATTGTCTTTTAAGTTACTTACTATGTACAATTTCAATGTGATGGTCTCATGTGATTTTCAATGTGGCAAATGGAAGTAATAGTCACATATTTGCTTATAAATTTTCTTTCATATTTAGTAATATGAATGATGAAAATTATGACAGCCCAATGTGGAATTAATTTATGCATATTGTATATTCCCTGGTTATTCCAACATACCTCGCAATCTAAATTAGCTACCAAAAGATACTTCACCACATCAAATAGAGTATTCATAAAAATATAGTACAGGGTGTTATGTGCTTCCTTTATTCATCCAAATTTCAAGTGTCTGGATATCTACATGCAAAATAATGAATTTGGGCCCTTACTTCATACCATATACAAAAATTAACTCTAAATGAATCAAAGACCTAAATATTAGAGCCAAAACTATAAAACTCTTAGAGGAAAACATACAGGAGTAAATATTAGTAAAAAAACCACTGGATTTGGCAATGGTATTTTTTTTTAACTATGACACCAAAAGCACAAGCAACCAAAAGGAAAAAAATAAACTGGACCTCATCAAACTTAAAACATTTTGTGTATCAAAGGACACTATGAAGAAAGTGAAAAAATAATCTGTGGAATGGGAAAAAATATTTTCAAATCATACATCTGATAAGGGTCTGGCACCCAGACTACACAAAGAAGTTCTATAGTTCAACAACAAAAAGACAATCTAATTCAAAAAAAATGGGCTGAAAGCTTGAATAGACATTTCTCCAAAGAACATGTAAAATGGCCAACAGGCACATGAAAAGACACACAACATCATTAATCATAGGCAGATCAAAACCACGGTGAGACATCACTTTATTCCTATTGGGATGGCTGTCACCAAAAAAGGGGAAATAAGTAGCAAGGATATAGAGAAATTGGAATTAGAACATCTGTGCATAAATGGTGGAAATGTTAAATGGCACAGCCAACGTGGAAAATGGTTTGGTGGTTCCTCCAAAGGCTAAACATAGAATTACCATAAGACCAGCAATTCTACGCCTAGGTACATGCCCCAAGAATTGAAAACAGGTGTTCAAAACAAAAACTTGTGGGACGCTTGGGTGGCTCAGTCAGTTAAGCGTCTGCCTTTGGCTCAGGTCATGATCCCAGGGTCCTGGGATTGAGTCCAGCGTCGGGCTCCCTGCTCGGCGGGGAGACTGCTTCCCCCTCTACCTGCCGCTCCCCCTGCTTGTGCTCTCTCTCTCTCTGACAAATAAATAAATAAAATCTTTAAAAACAGAAAAAAACAAACCAAAAACAGAAACAAACCAAAACCAAAAACTTGCATATGAATGTTTATAGTGGCACTAATTCACAATGGCTAAATGGTATCCCTCACCCAGTTCCCCCATAATCTAAAAAAATATTTAAGTGACCAAGTTAAAGAATATGAAATTTGAGTTGCAGCCCCCCAAAAATCTCTGATCTCATTTTTGCCCCAAATTTGCAGATAAATCTCAAGTATTCAATCGCTGCTTATTTGACATATTGGTTAGTCTGGATTTTTAGCAAATGAAAAAGGGTCTGGGATCCATTGACCTGTATATGAAAAAATTATTAAACCTTCATGAAATGGAACCCCAGAGGTTCAGATAATGATGTTTCCATTTTGTAAAAATTTCTTCTTGATGAATTATATGTAGTCACAATCCCCACCGCATTTTCTTGTGAATTTCTTGAGAAGAATTTCAGGAGCTATGTTGTGGGAGGGGAATTTGTTAGGTGTGTTTTTGAAGAATTTTCCTAGGTTTCTGTAAGGAACTTGAGGCTCTGCCACACCTTTCATAGATCATTGGCTAGGAGAAGGCAGCTATTTCCCATGTTGTTTGAATGATCAAGATGACCATGTTGTCTTGAATACAATTTTAAAATTATTTTTACTTTATTTAACCTTTGCTTAGTTAATAGGGCACATTGTAAAAATACAAAAGTTATCAGAAGGTCTCTCAGTCATTCAGTTCTCCCAAATCTTGGGTATCCAAGATTTTATTTCAGCACACATTGCAGTAAATAAGTGTCTTTTACACAAAAGTGGTCAATGGCTGCTATTATAGAACACTCCTCTGTACTAAAAAAAAATTAATATATATTCTTACATATTGTTATATACCAGATTTTATAAGTCTGCCTCACTAAAAAAAAGTGGGGTGGGAGAAAAGGCAGCATTGAACCTGAATATTTATTTAAGTCTCAGCGTATCTGGATTGATTTCAAATGTTACTTTTGCCCCGGAATTGTCAAGGCTGAGTATCGTTGTGCTCTCCCTGTAACATCGTATGACTTTTTGGGTACCTTTTGTTCTTGGATTAAGCATTTGAATTTCTGAATAATTTAGTGTAAAATTGGGACAGATGTTTCTTCCAACTCATATTGATATATTCTTTGCATAATGATTGTGTGATTGTGGTTTGAGATTCAGATTCTGGGTGTTATATGCAAACAATGAATCATGGAACACTACATAAAAAAATAAATTAATTCATTAATTAAAAAAATAAATAAAAAATGCATATCATTCAAACACATTTCAGGGCTTTCATTCTGTCCTAAACTAATATTCATTTTTGAAATTTTTATTATGATTGCATAGAATACTAATAAGTTTGCTCTGATCCAAGTGCTTAATTTTAAAGTTTAAAACATTAGCTAATAGCCAAAAACCTGTGAAATGGGAAAGTGGCAAAATACCCTAAGCCATTTTTCTTTAAAGAAATAATGTTCAAAGTCAAGGATAACTTCAGCTTCTCATAAATCTCTTAACACACTTTGTGGTTTTATTTGCATATCTAGAAATAAAATTAGAATTGTACTTTGTAAAAAATAAAATAACAACACCTGAAATTTAATAAAGTGATGTAAATGAGAATACAGGAGACTGCAGTCCTTTAGGGTACAAACTGACTACTGTAAATGAGATCCTGCAAGTTATCTTGAGGGTCTTTTGTTGATTTACATATTAATACTTTTGTAACAGAATGCAATTGAATTTACCATACTTTTATTTAAAAATATTTTCCAGAAGATGGCATAATTTATAACTAAATAACTTAAGAAATGTTTTATCATAATTCATATCATAATCCTATGATTGTTCCTTAAATATGGAGAAATCATTTAGTCTTGGTAAAATGAACCAACTTCCTAACTATAGTTTAATTTTTCCCATTTGTTATAGTTATTGATGCTGTGCAGAGTCATGCAAATAAAAACATAAATGAAAGATTTGTAATTTTAAATAATAACAATAGCTAATTTTAATTGAACACTTGCCGTGGGCAAGATACTGTTCTAAGTGATTTACATGTAACAACGCCTTTCAAACTTTATTAGGGCTTTGCTTGGGTATCATAACAAAGTACCACCAACTGGATGACTTAAAAGACAGAAATTTATTTCTTACAATTCTGGAGGCTGGAAGTCCAAGATCAAGGTGTCAGCCGGAATGGTTCCGTCTGAAGGCTTTGAGGAAGAATCTACTCCATGCCTGTTCCCTAGTTTCTGGAGGTTTGTGGGCAATCTTTGGCATTCCTTGGCTTGTTGAAGCCTCATCCTGATCTCTTCCCTAATCTTCACATGTTTTCTCTCCATGTGACCCTCTTCAAATTTCTCCCTATATAAGAATACCAATCAGGGACTCCTGGGTGGCTCAGTCGGTTAAGCATCTGATGCTTGCTTCAGGCTTAGGTCATGATCTCAGGGTTGTGAGATAGAGCCCTGGGTCAGGCTCCACACTTAGCAGAGTCTGCTTCTCTCTCTCTCCCTCTCCCTCTGCCCCTCCCTGCCTGCTCTCTCTCTCTCTCTCAGATAAATAAATAAACCTTAAAAAAAAATCATATTGGATTAGGGCCCACCTGACTCTAATATGACCTCATCTGAACTAATTATATCTGCAGTGATGATTTTTTCCCAATAGGGTGTATACTGAGGTTCTAGGGATTGGGGTTCACCATATGAATTTTGGGGGGACAATTCAATGTACAACAGTGAACCCAACCCTGTAAATCATGTACTAATGTTATCTCCAATAATTAGATGAAAAAACTGAAGCAGAGAGAGGTTCAGTTAAGTAACTGGATCTTGAGTCAGATAGATAGCTAGTTAAGACAATCTTTTTTTTTTTTTTAAAGATTTTATTTATTTATTTGACAGAGACAGAGATAGCGAGAGCAGGAACACAAGTAGCAGGAAGAGGGGAGGGAGAAGCAGGCTTCCCCCCGAGGAGGGAGCCCGATGTGGGACTCGATCCCAGGACCCTGGGATCATGACCTGAGCCGAAGGCAGACGCTTAATGACTGAGCCACCCAGGCGCCCATAGTTAAGACAATCTTATCAAGAGAAAGTGACAAGGCTGAGATTTAAATGAAGCCAGTTGAGTTCCAGAGTCTATATGATTTTTTTCTAGCTTATTTTTCCTTTAATGTGTTTCAGGATATATTTTATTAGTATTTCACATTTTGTCTCAATATTCAAATATGAGTTTGTTCTATCTAAAGCCAATTTTTCCACTAGAGCACTGAATTTTCTTACCTTAGTGACTTTCAGAGTCGACTCTTTACCACTAACTACCATAATCTCTCATAATGTTATCAACAATTTATGGCAGGCTAACTTTACTTATGATTTGGGTAACAATTTATGGTTTTTATTTTATTTATTATTTTTAATTTTTAAAAAATTATTTATTTATTTTAGAGAGAGAGCATGCACATGTGCCAGAGCAAGGGGAGGGGCAGAGGGCGAGAGTCTTCAGGCAGACTCCCCACTGAGCTTGGGGCCAGACACAGGGCTCAATCCCAGGACCCATGAGATCATGACCTGAGCCCAAACCAAGAGTCAGAACCTTAACTGACTGAGCCACCCAGGCACCCCTACAGCCTTTATTTTAGATGTTTAATCTACTAACTTTCTAAAAAAGCTATAATCAAGTTAATATAAATGTATTCAAATGTGCGAAGCTTTCATCAAATCTGATCATGTCATGCGTGTGTTGTCTCTAAAGAACAATTTTGAAAAGAAACAGAGAACAGGGGCACCTGGGTGGCTCAGTCAGTTGAGTGTCTGCCTTCGGCTCAGGTCATGATCTCAGGGTCCTGGGATGGAGCCCCGAGTTGTGCTCCCTGTTCAGTGGGGAGTCTACTTCTCCCTCTCCCTCTGCCCCTTCCCTCCTTGTGCTCTTTCTCTCATTCTCTCTCTCTCAAATAAATAAATAAAATCTAAAAAAAAAAGAAAAGAGAAGAAACAGAACAAATACGATCTAAACTCTACTGCTCCTTCTACCATCATATGTGAAAGACAATTCACGTTAATCTTCCAAGAAGGAGAAGGCAGCTGAGTCCCACCCCATAAGGAAACAGGCCTTCTGTAAATATTATAGAGATGGGGAACTCAGTTATGTGTATTCTGATCTAAATTGTCAGAAGTACAAAGCGGAAGTGACTGGTGGAGTTGTTTCAAATTCTTGGAAAATCCACTGAATAGTGAAGAGTGATTTTGGCAGGGAAGATGCTCCTCCTATCTCCCAGGCTGTTGCCCTTGTCTGCATGGTCCAAGTTGGGTCACCTCATCTTCTGTGAATATTCCATCAGCTGGAAGGGGGTGGGGAGAAGTGGGCACAATCTAGAAGTTGCACAGATAGCTTTTGCTTACATGTTCTTTGCAGTATCTGTCGTTTGGCTACACCTAGCTGCAAGAGAAGCTGGGAACATTCCAAGCTGAAAATTTTTTTACTAGGGAAAAAGAGAAAACGGGTATTGAGAGATGAATAGCAATAGTTTCTGCCACAAATGGGTAAAAGTAAGCTCTGTGGCAACACAACTTGACAATAAAAGAGTACTCTTTACATGGACTAGTAGGAAATTGAAACATTCAATCTGTCCTTTATGATGAAGAACAAAACGTAGTAAAACTTTCAACCACACATGAAAGTAGAGACAGTGGTATAAAAAACCTATGTATCAACTATCTTTGAAGAATGATTATTAATTCTGATACGAGTTCAACTTTACCCCCATTCAAGTACCATTTCCCCCCACTAATTGTTTTGGAGCAATCCCAGGCATCACATAATTTTATTCATAAATATATAAGTATGTATTTTCAAAAGAGAGAGACATTTAAAAACACAATTATAATACCATTGTCACATTTTAAAAAGTTAATGATAATACTTTAATATCATCAAATATCTAGTCAGTGTTCAAATTTCTCTGATTGTCTCATGAATGTTTTTCTCATTTTTTTCTTGTTTTTCTTATTTATTTGTTCAAATTAGGATCCAGGTTAGGTTTGCAATTTGATGGATATATCTTAATTGTCTTTTATTCTATAATATTTTCTTCCATTTCTTTCTCCCCCCTTTTCACTTTCTTTGTTGAAAGTGCTTTTGACGTAGAATTTCTTATATTCTGCTTTTTTCTGAAAACATCCCCATGGTGTTATTCAACGTATCTTTTTCTCCCTTATGTTTTTTTAAATTAGTGACACATGGCACCTGGTTTTTTTTTATTGTGATGTTACTAGTTATTGATGATAATTGCCTAGATGTATGAATTATTAGATATTGAAAAATGATATTCTATCATTTTTCATTTATTAGCTAGACTACTTCTATAAAGAAGTACTTATATGAATAAATACAATATATACTATAAGTAATTATATACATAAAGAAATATTGTCTATTAATCTTTTGAGTATCCTGAACTACATTCTACCTATGAATGATAATAAATTCTTGATTTTTCCCTTTTAATTGCCAGCTTGGAAAATAATGAGTTAGTTTTCTAACCTCTTCTAAAGTAACTATGAGATTTTTTTCTCCTCTATTTGGAGTATCATTACAGACTCATGGATTTAAGTGTATTTGATCTTTAAATCCATTGCAGATATTATGCTTATGGATGCTCAGTTTTCCCCACATTTTGGCAGCAAAGAGTCCTCGCTTGTTTCAGAGTCCTACAAACACCTTAGTAGTCATTAACAGCTTCTTGACACTTTCTATTCCTCATTTGAAAATAAAATAATAAATGGGATCAAACTTTCTATATTTTAATGTCTGTAATACTCCATCTGTTTCTTATTAAATGTCTCATAATGTATTTTTCTACATTATTTTAATATTTGCATAGTAGTCCCATTGTATGATATAATTTATTTAAATAACCCCACTGATTATTTCCAATTCATAATTATCAGAATTATGAAGATGAATACCCATGTAGCTAGATATTTTCCTACATGGGTATTTTATTATTTGATCATAAAATCAGTACTCCTTTAATTACTGAGGCAAAAAGACTGACATTTTCAAGATTACATATTACCACTGTTTTCCAGAATATTTGCCTTAATTTGCATGTCAGCCAACAATGTTTGAGTGCCATTTTCTTGCATCATATGGGTCATTTTCATTTAAAAATTGTGGCCAATTTAATAGATAAAAATTGCACTCCTTTTATTACTAATCAAAATGAAAAGATTTTTATTGTCCTTTGAATGTTTGATTTAGTCTTTTCTGAACTGTCACTTTGTACCCCTTGCTTCCATCTGTACTAATTTATTCTTTTCATAGTTATGTAAGAGCCCTTAATATATTAACTCTTGGTCCATTTTATGGCTTGCTAATATTTTCCCCAATCTGGCATTTTTATTTTTCATAATTCTGACATCTCATAGTTTTAAATGTTGATATTCATATTTATGAAATTTTACTTTTATTGTTTTGCCTTTTGTTTCCAACCTAAAAATACCTTCTTACCTTAGCATAGTTGTCCATAACTGAACCACTTCCTTCAAAGTAATACACTTGCAATGGCATCTACCTTATATTGTCAACACCTAAAGACAGCTATATTATTTCTTTTTATATGGCATACCATAAATACAGGGTCTTTTAGCACAACTCAGAATAATCACCATTCAGATACATAAAACCCATATATTTTATGGGTACAAAAGAAAAATTTTCTATCCTTAAACGTTACTGAAAGACTTTCCTTTAAGGCATAGAAAGTTACACAGAATATGATCATTTCCCTTAATTTTTTTTCTGCTGGAATTCTCCTAAGGGCAGAGGAAAGTGAAGTCTTCCCAGCATAAGTGACAGCAGAGCTTGAGGCAGGTATAACATACAAATGATTCTTTTAATTTTTATTTTAAAGCTTAAACACTTAAGCAAAGTTTGCCTTCCACTACCAAACATACCTGTTTGTGTTTTTTGGAAGTCATATTATTGAGGTATAATTTACATACAGAGCAAATTACCCTCTTAAATTGTTTAGTTATATTAATTTTGACAAATGTATATAGTCATGCATTATCACCACAATCAGGACGTAGAATATTTTCATCATTTCAACAACTTCCTTTATGTCCGTTATAGACAATACTCTATCCTCCCCTCCAGCCCATGGAACCACTGACCTGATTTCTGTCCCTGTAGCATTGCCTTTTCCGGAATATAAATGAAATCCTATAGTATGTAGCTTTTTATGTCAGCTTTAATTATTACTTAATAATTTATGTCAGCATAAATTATTTTGAGATTCATCAATGCTGTTGCAAGTATCAGTACTTGTTTATTTTTATTGGTGAGTGGTGTTTCATTATATAGTTTGTATATCCATCCATTTCCCACTGACATTTGAGTTGTTCCTGGTTTGGGCTATTATGAATGAAAATACTATGAACATTTGTGTATAGGTCTCTGTTTTGGACATATATTTTTACTTGTCTTGGTTAAACATCAGGGGTTAAAATTGTGATTAGTATGATGACTGTATGTCTAACTAGGAAAAATTGCCAAATTGTTTTCCAAAATAGCTATACCATTTTGCATTCTTATGTGCAATCTGTAAAAGTTACAGTTGTCCACATCCTTGCCTATCAGATTTTAAAATTTCAGCTGTTCTAATAGGTGTGTAGTTCCATCTCATTGTGCTTTTAGTTTGCATTTTCCTGATAATTAGTGATATGAACATCAGTTTTTAGTGCTATGCCATCTGTTTCTCTTTTTATTACAATATTTTGTCTATTTTTATTGATGGGTATTTTTATTATTGACTTGTGACTTTATTTTATCTTACTTATTTTTAAAGATTTTATTTTATTTTAAGTAATCTCCACACCTAACATGGGGCTTGAACTCACAACCTGAGATCAAGAGTCATGTGCTCTACTGACTGAGCCAGCCAGGCACCCCTACTTATTTATTTTAGATACAATTCCCTTACTATGTATATGTTTTGCAAATATTTTATTCCATTACATGACTTGTATTTTTATTTCCTTAATGGTATCCTTCAAAGGGAAGACATTTAAATTTGTTTCAATTAACTTTTGATTTTGGAATTAAGAAATAATGAAAATCTATAGCTAGTACTGTGCGTGTGTGTGTGTGTGTGTGTGTGTGTGTGTTACAGAGGAAAAGGGGCGGAGGGGCAGAGATAGAATCTTAAGCAGGCTCCACGCTCAGTGCAGAGCCCAACATAGAGCTTGATCTCATGACCCTGAGATCGTGACCTGAGCCAAAATCAAGAGTTAGATGCTTAACCGGCTTAGCCACCCAGGCGCCCCTTATACTATATTCATTTTGATTCACAAACCCCACCTGTATTTGGACATTTCTGTTTTTCTGTCCCATGCTGTTTTAGGTAATCGAGCTCTCAATCATCGAACATCTAATATCAACTAGTTAAGCAGAGCCAGCTCTACTGAACACTTTGGATGAAATGGTGTGGCCAAAAAGTCCAGGCCCATGTCGTTCCCTGTCTCTCTCTCTCTTTTTTTTCTTCCTAATTTGCTCTTTCTTTCTTCTGCTAGCTACAAATAGTACTAGCAGCAGAGGTAGGACTAGTTGCTGGGGGAGGTTTCATTGCATAAATACATGGCTTGTGGCATTGGCCAGGGTCTTGACAACAAGGCCTGATGGAAGAATTATGTCTGGCTTCAATGAGTGTTTTCATATTATTCCTGCTCCCCCAAGACCATCACTTCATCAGCTTACCAGATGAGGCTGAAGAGATGCCAGCGTTTTGTTAAAGATGGAGATCATTTCAGGCATGGCATCTGCTAGGCAAAAAAACTGACCACAAGATGAAGTAAGACCCATTACCCCCAAATTGAGTCCAAATTCTCTGGGAGGTCCAATAACTTAAGGAAACCTGAGAAGAGAAATTGAATTTATAACAGTAACTATTTTTTTAAAGATTTCATTTATTTATTTGACAGAGAGAGACATAGTGAGAGAGGGAACACAAGTAGCGGGAGTGGGAGAGGGAGAAACAGGCTTCCCGCTGAGCAGGGAGCCCGATGCAGGGCTCGATCCCAGAACCCTGGGATCATGACCTGAGCCGAAGGCAGACGCCCAACGACTTAGCCACCCAGGCACCCCAACAGTAAGTATTTTTAAAGGAGGGCTTCTGGTCATATTTTTTTTAATTACTATTTCAGGAACAGTTGAAATTTTTCCTATTTATTGCAAGTTATAGAACACTAAATGTTATTATTGAAGGGAAAAAATTTCGGAGTAATGGCTATCAGAGGCAATATTAATCCCTTTCTGTTTCAGAAAAGGAAAGAGTGGCTCTGGGATTATTAAACTCTAGGTAACAAATGATTGTTTTCCAGATTGTTTTGGTCTGTTCTCTACGTTTCACCTTTAATATGAGGAACTTTTGTCTTTATAAGCACACTAAGTTAAAGCGGAAATTGTACTCTTTTCTTTTTTTGATTGAAGTACAGCTGAAACACAATGTTGGTTTCAGGCTCACAACATAGTGATTTGACAATGGTGTATGTTACACTGTGCTCACCTCAAGTGTGGGTACCATCGGTCATCATATAATGTGGTTACAGTTACAATACCATTGATTATATTCTCTATGCTGTACCTTTTATCCCTGTGGCAACTCATTCCATAATTGGAAACCTGGACCTCCCACTCCCCTTCACCCATTTTGCCCATCCCCGCACTCTCTCCCCTCTGGTAACCCTCAGTTTGTTTTCTACAGCAATTTTACTTTTTGACTTAAGTGACCCTGATTTTCTACAGATTTAGTTTTAATTGACTTGTTCAGCAAGAAAAGGAAAACTTGAGCTGATGCATGACATTCATCACTAAAAGGTTATTTTTGTAATACAATGAGCAAGTTAGGTTCAGTTTGCCAATTTTATTTTATTTACTGAAAGATCTGTGCTAAATTATAAATCCGATGTTTGAATCATAATCTTGAAACCATTGAAATATTGGTGAGTTTATTACATTTATGTTTTCTTTTAAAGCTCATTCTTTAGAGGCTATTACAGATTTCTGCTTTAGTAAACATTTCTTATGTTCATTAAGATGTACTTTAAAATGGTCTTTCCTTTATTGCTTTTATGTATGCTAGGACAGTAACATAATCATCTCTGCAAGGTTGTCTCAGTATAGATCAGTTCAGTGGGTGACTTCGGCAACTATTTTTAAATGAAAATCATGGAGATTCATAGATATAGGGCATTAGTTAGAAAAACTCAAGAAATTTAGGAAAACACTAGGTAGAGCTTTAACCATAATTTGTTATCAGAGTAATAATAGATAACTATAAGTAATAGCTATAATAAATAATATCTTTACTTCATATTTATCCATTCACTAATTTTTATCCATTTGACGTTGTCACCACAATGGGAAATAATAAAATGTATATAAGATAATACTACTGGACTTAGAGTACAAGTTTGAGTATGAGATAAGAAATGTTTGCCAGTAAGTTTCATTATGAAATAGAAAGTGATAAGTTCCATTAGAGAGCTTCGTAGAGATTATGTATCTGTCAGGAAATACTAGGTTATGCTAACATAACAAACAGCCCCAAATCTTAATGGCCCATACTGACATGTTTATTTTTGATGCACATTATTTGATCATGGATCCACTGGGGGCTCTGCTCCATATTTCCTCTCTCTTGGGCCCAGCCTGAGGGAGTTTCCACCCTCAGGAATGTTACTGGTGTGTGGCAGGGTAAATGGTGAGGGTGGGAAAACATGAAAATGATGCACTAGCTTTTGTAGTCTTCTGCCCACATTCCACTGGGTCAAAATAAATTACTTGGCCAGTGTAACTTCAAGGGGATTAACAAGTGTGATTATAGCATATGCCTGGAAGCAGGAGAACTGGAATATATGTATCATCTCTAACGACTACAACAAAGGAGAATTGTATCTTAATAGGAAAACCAAGAAGGGCTTCATGGAGGAAGGGACATTTGAGTTAGATTATTATTGATGAGTAGAACTTTAGCAATATCGAAATGTTTAACAGCCCACCAAATTCTGAACACTTGACTCAGTACTAGAGATTTAAAAAGTTACTTTTTACATGGTCCCAACCTTCAAGGTGTTCACGACCTAGTGGAGAGACAAACGCTTGCTATTCCCACACGATCTAGTGAGTGATGACTAGCAGAACAAACAAAATGGAATGTGAATGGAATGGAACAGGGAGGACAAGATTCTGTCTGAATGTTGAGTAGTAGCCACAACAGTGGTGTGTAGCAGTTTTGAAATAGGCAAAGAGGGCCCTGGGGAAGCAGTTAGAGGATCCGGTTTTAGGTCTTGGCAACGTCACCATCTCAGCAATGGCATTAAATATTTTATCATTTTAAGCATATCTTGTAACCCTTCTGTTGTTTAGTTTCTTCATCGGTAAAAATGGGAGGGTGAGACAAGATGATTTCTGAAGGACCTTCCGTAGCATGATAGCATTTTTAATGAAAAGAAATATTTGAGTTCATCACTAAGTCCCTCATTTTGGAAAATGAGATTCTGAGAGGTAAGTGCCATTTGCCTAACACCTCAGCTTTTGTTGACAGGCTAATAGCTCTTCTCTTTCCCCCGCTGCTGTCTCACTAAAAACTAATAGGATTTTATTCATTAAAAACAGGCTTCTTAAGAGTAGATGCTTGGAGAACTCTTAACAGGGAGTTCAAGTTAAATTTTCTTTTTGAAAATATTGAAAATGCATTATTTTAAAAACATAATAACCAATGTAATAAGGCAAAAAGAAAAAGGGGGGAAAGAAAAGGCATTCAACTTGGAAAGAAAGACAATTATATCTGACATGATTTACTACGTAGAAAACCCTAACGTGTATAAAAAAGAAGCTCCTAGAAGCAGAAGTGAGCTGAGCAAATAACTTTAGTGTTTCCACACAGCAGTGCAGTAATTTTGTGTGAGGAAGATGTGGTTTCAGCTATTTACTCCTCAGTGATGGCTTTCCTGTCATAATAGCATCTTGGCCTGACAGTTTGGGATGTTTGCCTTCGGCCAACTATAGCGAATACATTAAGGAGCTGTGTCCAAGTGGCTTCACTCCCTTTATGGAAAAACCATCAAGTACAGGTGCTAAGAGTCAGTGACTAGATACGGATTTTTAAAAGGACTTAGTTTTTCAAAGGCAACAGACGTATAATATGTACATGTAGCATCACAAATGATGCGAGGCACAGATACGAGATTAAAAGGTGAAGGGGGGCAGTGCCTGGGTGGCTCAGTGGGTGAAGCATCTGCCCTCCACTCAGGTCATGATCTGGGGGTCCTGGGATCCAGCCCTGCATGGGGCCCCTTGTTCAGCTGGGAGTCCGCTTCTCCTTCTGCCCCTCCCCCCCACTGGTGCACGCTCTCTCTCTTTCGTTCACTCTCTCTCTCTCAAATAAATAAATAAAATCTTAAAAACAAAATAAAAATAAAAAGTGAAGGGGGGATAATTTCTATTCCACTGCCCCCTCCCCCAGATCGCATAGTTTGTATCTTACATTCTTGCTGAGGCTATAGGGCACATATAGGAACGAGTGGGAAATGATCATAAGAACAGATAGTAAGTACAGTTTTGAGCATAGAAACACTTGCTGTAAATGGTGTTAATCATACCTACCCCGAATGTTAATTATGGAAATTCAATGACATTCATGTAAAATACTATTTAAATTGTAGAGAGCTTTGCAAATGTCTGATGATTTCATTATTTTTAAGGGTATTACTCTATTTTAATGGAGAAAGAGCATGGAATTTGGCATTATGCAGGTTTAGCAGAGTCTGGCTTCGGGGGGGGTGGTTCATCACAGCTAATTCATTTCTCTGCTCCTCAGGTTCCTCATAGGTTGAATGATGATAGCTTTCTACTTAACAGGGTTGTTCCGTTGAGGAAATGAGCTGCTCTTCATTTGGTCCCTTGCACAGAGCACTTCAGTAGATGTGAGCTTCTTTCTCTCCCTGGTTATTGTAAACAGCCATCACTCATTTGTCACTGACCTGTTCACGTCCTTCTTCTCTGCTTTGTTTCTAACCAGTTTGCTCAGGAGGTAAGTAGGCTAGCCGACTAAACAATCACTGGGAAAACCATCTCAAGGTCTTTTTGGAAATGAGTGGGATATTACCCCCCCCCAAAAAAAAGGGGCGCCTGGGTGGCTCAGTTGGTTAAGCGACTGCCTTCAGCTCAGGTCATGATCCTGGAGTCCCTGGATCGAGTCCCGCATCGGGCTCCCTGCTCGGCAGGGAGTCTGCTTCTCCCTCTGACCCTCCCCCTCTCATGTGCTCTCTCTCTCTCATTCTCTCTGTCCCAAATAAATAAATAAAATCTTAAAAAAAAAAAAAAATGGAGCCCGGGGATTCACCCAGCCCCTGTATTTCTCCCTCCCCTCCCCCTGGCGAGGGCTCAGCCTGGTTTACTTTTTCAGCTGGGCCCAGCTGCCTAGGCTCAGCTCCTGTCTACTGCTTCCTTATTTGAGCCCGTGGGCAAATTCTTAACTTTCCTCGTTGTAATGATCTCACTTTGGGATTAGGGGGTCAGGAAAACAGAAGTGCACATTAGCCGCATAAGGAAAATCCCACAGCGTATTGTTGTGTATAGCAATGACTACTTTGGGATTAGGCATGGAGCCTACTTTATTTTAAAGGTAAAACAAATGAGAAATGATACTATGCTGGCCAGCGGGTGTTGGTTACAAGAGGACTTTTGATTTTTCTTTTTTTTAAAGATTTTATTTATTTATTTGACACACACAGAGAGAGAGCACAAGCAGGGGGAGCAGCAGAGGGAGAGGGAGAAGCAGGCTCTTCGCTGAGCAGGGAGCCCCACACGCTTAACCAACTGAGTCACTCAGGCACCCCAGAGGACTTTTGATTTCTAAATGCTTCTCCTTAAGTAGGATAAAATATTTAAATGAATGATGATTAGAATTTTGCTTCTCTGA
Organism: Mirounga leonina; assembly: GCF_011800145.1. Lineage (NCBI taxonomy): Eukaryota > Metazoa > Chordata > Mammalia > Carnivora > Phocidae > Mirounga > Mirounga leonina. The sequence goes on along the minus strand of NW_023270854.1, from coordinate 15,450,492 downwards.
CTGTGTCTTAGGAATCCATGAAAGAGAATCTCAGTTCTGATACAACCGCTTTGGGAGATGGCTCTTTCCCTGGATGGGAGCTGCAGGTGGGTGGGGAGCAGGGATGGTGGATCTGAGACCTTGCAGACATGCTGGGATGACGCAGTTGTTGATAGAGCACCCCCTTTGAGATGACAGCCTGCATATTCTTCCTACTCTTCTCAACCCACCTCTGAATAAAAACTTGGACAGGGGATACTCGCAGTCTTGGAGGAGTCAGCCAGAACTCTTGGACAACTATGCTCTGGGTCAAGGGTGGAGAATGGGACCCATTCCTTCTGTGCTCACTACACCAGTACCTGGGACTCACTCCCTTTTTTTTTTTTTTAAGATTTTATTTATTTATTTGAGAGAGAGAATGAGATAGAACATGAGAGGGGGGAGGGTCAGAGGGAGAAGCAGACTCCCCGCTGAGCAGGGAGCCCGATGCGGGACTCGATCCCGGGACTCCAGGATCATGACCTGAGCCGAAGGCAGTCGCTTAACCAACTGAGCCACCCAGGCACCCGACTCACTCCCTTTTTAAAGTACCTTACATGGAAAGTGTTCCGGTTGTAGTTAGATATAGCTGAATTAGGGAAAATTAAAACTTACAGTTTTTCCATGTCATTGTTTAAAATATTAGGGCGGCTTTTCATTTAATTTACTATTTTACACTCTTCCACACCAAACAGCAACCAAGCCTAATACTACACACACTTCTGTCTCTTAGTTTCAAAGTTTCTGGAAAAAGTCACAGAGGGGGAAGCGTACACACCACAATCAAGGGAGAGGCTGTGACTGACAGGCTGCCTTTGTGACAAAGAAATCCCTTTAAGTTCTCTATTTTTGGATTTAATGAAAGAAATCAGCTTATGTTTATTTCATTTGTGCCCCAATGCCTGCATCAGCTTTCCCCAGCATCGTGTGTCTAAGGGAAATTGTGGTACCAGGATCAAGGGAAAGGAACGTCACTGTTGGAATAAAATTAAATCACAAAAACTTGACTCATTCTCTAAAGCCTTTGAAAGTGCCCAGAAGTTTAAGCATCTTCACAAACATTTCTACCAGCTTTCTCTTTTTCCCCTCTAACCAAACGTCATTTAAATTTTTATTTTATTTTATTTTATTTAAAAAAAAATTTTTTTAAAGATTTTATTTACTTATTTGTCAGAGAGAGAGTACAAGCAGAGGGAGAAGCAGGCCCCCCGCTGAGCAGGGAGCCCGCCGCGGGACTCGATCCCGGGACTCCAGGACCATGACCTGAGCCGAAGGCAGCCGCCCAACCAACTGAGCCACCCAGGCGCCCCCAAACGTCATTTAAATTTTTAAAGAAGCTCATTCACTTGTGTTGTTCTTTAAGGTTTGTTTTGGATATTGCACTATATAGCAAGAACCTGCCCATTTTCTTTAAAGTCGTATTTACGTTCATTTGTGAGGTATCACGGTAAGCAAGGATCACAGTTGATTTTTACCTTCGGGGTTACATGGGGATCTGTGTGAGGTAGTCACAAACCTACCAGTAATACATAAATTGTCATTTCTATAGGAAAATGTGAATCAAGTCCCTAACAGCTGACCTCCTGGCAAATTGAGGACACCTACTCAATATTGAAGTCTTAAGGTGGTGCATTTTCATTTTCCTCCCTCCCTCCCTCCTTCCCTCCACCCCTCCCCTCTCCCTCCCTCCACCCCTCCCCTCTCCCTCCCTTTATCCCTACCTCCCCCCCACCCCCATCTACCTTCATCCCTAGTTCTCTACCTCCTATCTCTCTATCTAGCTGTCTGGCTTTCATCATCATGATCTGTTTTCCCCAAGTTCTCTCTTTCACTTGAGTTCTAGATATTCTTCACTACTTTTTAAAGCAAATAGCTTCCAGGTGTCTCCTTTTAACCATTGGACAGAAGACCAAAACTTTTACCTTTTAACTATAATTTCTTTTGTATCTTTTTAATTTCTGAATTTCTTAACCACCGCCTTCTTTATTCTTCTTCTCATCCCTGCCTTCAATGACTCTAGACAAATTGAAAGGCCATCTCCCTGTTGTTCTTTTTTACATTTATTTGGCATACAACAATGCTTCTCATTCTTATTTCTTTAAGATTTTTTTTTGTCATTTCTTTTGGAAACTTAAAACATCATCCAGTATTTCTTCCTGTCTCTGGGGGTCATTCTTTGACATCTTTGCTTTTCCTCTTCTTTTTCTCCCCACCCCCTAACTCTGGCTGTGAGTTCAGTGTCCTCTTTGTAGTGTAAAGCGGGTTATCTGCTAGCTTGGTGGTGTAGACCACAGGATCTAGCATCAGAAGGATCAGTATTTGAATACTGGATCTTTGACCTTGGGCAAGTTATTTGACCTCTCCAGTCTAGTTTCCCCATCTGTAAAAAATGTCCAATAATATCTGTGCCTTTAGTAGAGAGTAACTGTAAGGTTTAAATCAGATCCTGTAAGAGTGCTAAGCACAGGGCCTGACATGTAGTCAGGACTCAGTGAAAGAGATATTTAGTGTCCTTTGGAAGATTCCTTCTTTGCTTCAAATATCATCATCCCTGGTGATAACCCCCAGACTTATTCCAGATATTATCAGCTCTGATGTCTAAGCTCAGTCCTAGAGCTTCCTGTGCCTCCAGCAGCCCCTATACAGAAGATAGCAAAAATCAACATGCCCCAACCTAGTGTAATAAGGGTTTCTGGAGAACCCTGACTGATGCAGTGTCATCGTAAGAATTCTGGTATAATGTCCTCGTGGGAGTTGACATTTTCAACCAAACACCACTTCATAATGACATGGTCTTTCTTTGGTCTTCAGACTGTTCCCTAAAGTAGTAGAAGCTTGAATGCCTTAAATATAAAGCTGACAGTTGCAACTTGATTAGAATGCAGTTGTCTGAATCTAGGTGTCAAGACCATTTTTGAAAATTAAAAGTATTCACATTATCATTTTAAAGGACTTTTGGGTTACTTATGCTTGAGCCACCTTTGCCCATATATATATGAGAGAAAGAGAGAGACAAAAACACACACACACACACACACACACGTAGATCTCTTATTTATTCCAGAGACTTATTTCAAGGAATTGGCTTCTGTGATATGTTATTATAAAGGTTGGTAAGTTGAAAGTGTATAGGGTAGGCTGGTAGGCTGGAAATTGAGACAGAATTTGATGTTGCCATCTTGAGTCAGAATGTCTTCCTTCTTAGGGAACTTAGTTTTGCTTTTCAGGCCTTCTGATTGATCAGATGTGGCCCACCCACATTATTATTATTATTATTTTTAAAGATTTTATTTATTTATTTGAGAGAGAGAATGAGACAGAGAGAGCATGAGAGGGGGGAAGGTCAGAGGGAGAAGCAGGCTCCCTGCCGAGCAGGGAGCCCGATGCGGGACTCGATCCCGGGACTCCAGGATCGTGACCTGAGCCAAAGGCAGTCGCCCAACCAACTGAGCCACCCAGGCGCCCGGCCCACCCACATTATTGAGATTAATCTACTTCAAGTCAACTGACTAGAAGTTCACCACACCTACAAAATACCTTCCCAGCAACACCTAGATCAGTGTTTGATTGAGCCAACGGGTACTGTAGCCTAGCCAAGTTGACACATGCAATGGACCATCACAGATACCAACAAATATTCACCAGGAACCTACTCTACTCTCCAATTTTTACATTTCAAAAACTTGAGAATTCTTGATTTAAGACTCTATATTAAATAATTCATTGCATACTCTTTTTTTTTCCCCTCCCCAAATGTCTCTGGATTTATTCACTGTCACAGACACCTATTAGGTGACTCTGGTAGACAAGGCCCTGGCAAGGTATAAGGATGCACAGGTAAATGGGCCCCCATATCTCTCCCACGGGGCTCTCCGCCATCACCCTTATGTAGGCTCTCAGCACCTAGTGTCAGAACTATTACAATAAAACCATTCAATTTGATATTCCCTCTCCCTTGCTCTCTCTTTTTCTGCTGTTTTAGGGATTGACTGCATAATTCAACAGGCTATCAAAGATCAGCATTAGTTTGTACATGATTGATTTGAACCATCATTCCTTCCTCAGCCTGACAGAGACTGCTCCGTGTGAGTGAGTAAACTCGCCTGGGCATAGTTACGCATATACACACATTTGCTTAATGGCTTAAATACATATTTATACTCGAAGCATTTACTTATACTGGATTTATATTCCATTTGTATTCATATACATGAGAGTATTACTGAAACACAAAGTAAATTTGCTCGAAGCAATTTAACAGCAAACATAAATTCTCATTTACATGTTGCTATCCTAGCTTTCTTTCAGCTCTCCAAGATCGACCGGTGGTTCATAAACCCGTAGCCCCTACATATGAAAGAATTAATTTTTAAATGAATGAAAGAATATGACACTTCATCTGGAAATCTTTCTCAATTTGTGTCCGAGTCAGAGTAGTTTTCCACTACCATTTCTAAGTCCAAATATCAATTCAGTCTTCCTATGGGGCTAATTTACAAGGGGAAACATGAGGAACAGCAGGGTTATTACAAGCAGCAGAGGTAATTTACTTACTTAACTATTGCTAAGGGCAGGAGGAAAAGCCAAGCCAAAGTGGCCTGTCCTTTTGCCTAACAATATAGCAATTAGAATATCAGCTTGGTGGGGCGCCTGGCTGGCTCAGTTGGTTAAGCGTCTGCCTTCGGCTCAGGTCATGATCCCAGGGTCCTGGGATTGAGCCCCGCATTGGGCTCCTTGCTCAGCAGGGAAGCCTGCTTCTCCCTCTCCCACTCTCCCTGCTTGTGTTCCCTCTCTCCCTGTCTGTCTCTCTGTGTCAAATAAATAAATAAAATCTTTAATAATAAAAAAAAAGAATATCAGCCTGGCACCCCAATTTAAAAAGTGGGGAAGAAATAAAACAGGGTAAAAAGACAAAGGAAAAGCTGAAGGTGAGTAGCATCTTCAAGACAAGCATCAGGCTAAAATAGCTCTTGACTCAGCAATATCCTATTCAGTTGATGGTTTGTCCTTAAAAAAAATTTTTTTTTGCTACTGTGAAAAAATAATGTAACAACTAATTTTTGCCCTCTGTTTAATATCTAACTCCTTGGTAATACAGGCTGTCTTAATTTAGAGAAAATGTTAATAAAAATTAATTTCTTCAGGCACCTGGGTGGCTCAGTCGTTAAGCGTCTGCCTTCCGCTCAGGTCATGATCCCAGCATCCTGGGATCGAGTCCCACATTGGGCTCCCTGCTCGGCGGGAAGCCTGCTTCTCCCTCCCCCACTCCCCCTGCTTGTGTTCCTGCTCTCACTGTCTCTCTCTCTGTCAAATAAATAAATAAAATCTAAAAAAAAAAAAAAATTGCCATCTTAAGAAAAAAACATTAATTTCTTCTATGGCAAGTGCTATTTTTTTTGTACGTCTCTTTTTCTCCTTAAGGACGTTGATTCCATTAGTCTGATACCTCTGAATGGTATAATTATGAAAGCTTGCAAGGGCTTGCAGAGCTCTAATATATACTGATGTAAGACTTTTGCATATTGGACAATTAGCAGGCATTTATTATTTCCATATCATGAGGAATGAATGACACAACTACTTTGAGAGTAGTTACAACACATTTTTTTAAATAATAATTATTTCTTAATAATAATTCTGGGCAAAAAATTTTTGTAGTCATTGTCAATATAGCAGCTACAGACTGTTTATTATTAATTGAGTTCATGGGGACCTTAACCAAGATGAACATCTCACAGTTTATGTCTTGCACCAAGTGATAGTATAAGATTCTTTTCTCTTTTTTAAAATTTTTTTTTTTTTTTGAGAGAGAGAGAGAGAGACAGAGCAAACACATGGGTGGGGGGGGAGGATAGAAGGAGAGGGAGAGAAAGAACCTTAAGCAGGCTCCATGCCCAAAGCAGAGCCTGACTGAGATCATGACCTGAGCGGAAATCAAGAGTTGGACATTTAACCAACTGAGCCACCCAGGTGCCCCGATAGTGTAAGTTTCTTAACCCTTCATCCTTTCAGATAACTCAACCATCCATCAAAGCTAGATGTTATTAAACTAAAAATTAATGATTGGAGGGAGGAAGGAGATAGGAATCATATGTAAAAGGCAGCCTTTAGCTCTCCCCTGACAAGTTTACATATACCTTACTGTTATTTTTTAAAATTTGGAGTTCTGCTTCAACTTCTGAGATCTTTTAGCTGGGAGTGTATTTTTAAAAAATATTCATCACTATAAAATTAAACTACTGAAAAGCTATTTGGAGGCCATAATAATAGAGTTATAGTGGGTACAAATCTCAGTCCACAAACTCGGTTGGAAAAGTATATGTTAAAATGTTCTTTAAATAAACCCACCTGCCACCCTAAGGTCCTGGGGCTTGGGAGGGGCCACAAGTTCAGAGAGGGGTCCTGGGTCCCTACTGATCACTGATGAGACACCCGCATTTTCCTGCTCATTGAGTGCCTTCGAGCTTTGTGGCACTGCCTCTCTTGGAACACGCTGTCGTCTTCATGTCTAGGAACCTACTGCCCAGGGTTGGTTCTCAGTAGGTTTCCCACAGACCCACACCACGGAGGCGTGACCACCCGTGGGGGCTGTGGCTGGACACGGAGCACAGGCCCACACACTGCTCTCCAAACCCACAGGCTCCCACTCCCTTTGGAGCCTCAGACTAGGGATTCCCTGCCAGCCCTGGGGGCATCTCTTCTCACTGCGCCTCGGGTACCCGCCCCCTCCTCTCCAAAAGGCTGAGACTTTAAAAAAAGAATTTTTCAAAGAATTTAGACTTTTAAAAAAAGTGCATTCCAAAAGCCTGGACACAAGAAATTAAAAAGCCAAGCTACCTTGAAATGAGTGGCGATATGAGGGAAAAATGATTCATTCATTAATATTAAACAAATTGCCATTTATATTAATATTTCATTGAATCCACATGTCAACAAATTGTCCTGCCAGAAGGTTTTCTATCTGTATGTAAAAAGCGAAGAGTGAGTGTTGTGATTTTTCTTCAACACTTCCAATGTCTCTTTTCTGGTTTCAGTTTATTCTTTTCCTTAACATGGTCAGTCCTATGAACCTGAACTGATGCTAGAACAAGAGGAAAAAAAACATCTTTCAGTACATTAAACAGATGCTTCTTTTTTTTTAATAAAACCAATTAACTAACATGTAGTGTATTATTAGTCTCAGAGGTAGAATTTAGTGATTCGTCAGTTGCATATAACACCCAGTGCTCATGACATCACGTGCCCTCCTTAATGCCCATCACCCAGTTACCCATTCCCCCCACCCACCTCCCCTCCAGCAACCCTCCATTTGTTTCCGAGAGTTAAGAGTCTCTTATGGTTTGTCTCCCTCTCTGATTTTCTTATTTTATTTTTCCTTCCATTCCCTTCTGTTCATCTAAACAGATGCTCCTATAGGAATCAAGGGAAAGCCAGCACAAAGAAATAAATACCCTTGTTATATAGATACCATAGGTTTACCCCATAAGGGGTGTAAAAATCCCTGAACCATAGACACAAGAGAAGAGAAGGGAAAATGTTACGATGATCGTAATGCTGAGGGAGAGGTGGAGTTGTCATACATCACACAGGTGACAGGTGAGTACGGAGGAGGTTTGTGATTCCAGGTTGTACTTGAGTGCTTGGTCACTAGAGCCCAGGGCAGTGCTCTCCCTTAAGGAATGACCGCCAAGTAAACAGAGTCAGCTCATCATACATCACAGGAGTGACACGGGGGTCCTTACTGCATATAAGGTTAATTTCAAATCAGTGTTTTCCCTTGGTGTTCTTTGTTGCCCCCTTGGTCGGCTGTGGTTTTACCTCTCTGACTGCCCATTTGCTTCTGTTTCCACGGCTGCTTTCCGGCTGATTAACTTCTCTCATTCTGAATCCCCTGTTTTCCTCGATTTCTTCTCTCTCATTTCAGTAATGACCTAATTCATTTTATAGCATCTAGTCTTGTTCCTTTGAATCTATGTTCCATACGATGACTGCTGTAAATTTTCTGAAGTTTAAATTTCAAAGTACAATTTGCTCACAATATTTGTACAACTCCCTTGTGCCTACAGGATGAAAGCAAAGCTCTTTTATGTGCTATTCAAAGCCCTTCATGGTCTGGGCCCTCTCTAGAGCCTCTCCTCTCTCTTTCAGGCCAACGACTGAGTCATCACGAACTCTTTTAAATTCTCTCCACACACTGCATTTGCACATGTTCTTACTTCTTCCTAGAATGCACGTCTCCCTCCTGTCTGCCTGGAAAATCCCTGCTGATCATCCAAACCCTGTTCAGGCATTATCTTTTACATGAAGTGCTCCCTACCCTCCAGACTGTGTTCATTGCCTTTTCCACTGTCCTACTTATATATTTTATACAGATTTTCCCTTTTGTGCATTACACAGCACAGTTTTATTTGCTTATAAATCTGTCCTCCTGGTAAGGACTCTGAGAGTGGAGACTATGTCCTTCTCAGCATGGTGCTGGGCAGATGGTAGACACTGGACTAAACTTCAGTACCTACT
>NW_023270854.1:15338083-15441947 GCF_011800145.1 Mirounga leonina | reverse complement strand
AAGCAGAAAGTCATGGGCACTGGCCAAGACTCCTGTCTCCCTTGTGACCTCAAGACCTGGTCTATGCTAGCAATCAGACCTGTGAGGTATGGCTTGCCATTGATTTCTAATTCCAACACTCCTCCTCTTGTCTTGCAAATGTACACTGGCTGAGGACAGGGATAGACAACCTTTCCCCAGAAATTCCTTGGATGTTGGGGATTAGAACCGTTCCTCCTCTTCTCTTATTCACTATGAACACCCTCCCATGGACACCAATGCTTCACAGAATCGGACACCACTATCTTCAGCCCCAGCTGTTTTCAAAAGCTGTTTTCATGTAGATTCAAGCCTGATCTGTCTTGTACATATGCCTGGACTTCTCTGGATGACTCTCCTGGCCACTTTTGGGCAGAGCATTGCTCTGTGTGGGCTTTGCAAGGTGGTCTTGTGTAGACTATTACTTACAGAAGAGTGGCAGGGAGATGTTGCAGCAGGCTGTTCACTCCAAGTGTTGTACTCAATGGGCTTCTTTCCCAGGCCACGCAAGTAGAGCCACAGACCACTTTCATTCAGGGGAGAAGACCTATCGTGACATCCTTTGGGGAGTATTCTTGCCAGCCTGTGTTCCATTCTTTCTTTTTCCTCCTAAATTCTAGAAGTTCTGCTCATGCTGCACTTTGACTTGTCTAATCACCCTACTTGTCCAGTTCATGCTTTTGGTAGCATTGTGGACTTCTGGACTTACCCTTAGCCATCATTTTCTTCTCTATTCTTTTTTAAAGATTTTATTTATTTATCTGAGAGAGAGTGAGAGAGAGAGCGAGCGCATGAGCAGGGGGAGGGACAGAGGTAGAGGAAGAAGCAGGCTCCCTGCTGAGCTTAGAGCTGGACACAAGGGTTGAACTCAGGACCCTGAGATCATGACCTGAGCAGAGGTCAGTTGCTTAACTGACTGAGCCACCCAGGAACCCCCATCATTTTATTTTCTAATTTCCCAAAATCTTTATAGAAGTTTATTTGAGGGGACCTGGGTGGCTCAGTTGGTTAAGCATCTGCCTTCAGCTCAGGTCATGATCCCAGGGTCCTGAGATCAAGTCCTGCATCGGGCTTCCTGCTCAGCGGCAAGTCTACTTCTCCCTCTCCTCTCTGCTTGTGCTCTCTGTCACTATCTCTGTCCCTGTTTCTCTCTCTCTCTCTCAAATAAATAAATAAAATCTTAAAAAAAAAAGAAGTTCATTTGATATACCCAAGAAAACAGTTGTTTAAGGTGTCAGCATCTACAGATGAAACATGTAACTTCAAAAAAGTCTCCCATGCCCTACCCAACTGAGTGTCTACTGTTAAATATTGAGTGGGATGAGCAGATGTTGGGTAGCAGTTTTTGTTTTCCTCACAGGAAGTGAACTTCTAATTACCTTAATGTTATATAAAATAAACCACTTTCCCCCAAGCATGTTTATGTCATGGCACCAACAGAAAATGACATTATTTGCATATAACCAAATGAAACTGCCCATGGATATAAGCAACTGACTCGGCGCTCTGGCCACTGTAGTCCTCGGATATGTGGTGGCTAAATGAGGTTAATATCTCAGTACACCTGTAACCACCCTGGTTGGAAGGCTTTACATCAACAGCTGTCCACCCCACACTGTGTTAGGACAGTCATTATTGGGACCATTACCTTTGCCTATTTTGAAGTGGTAGGGGAGGAACCTGCAATATTTACTACTCCTTGATATTCTGTTGTGATACAAAGATTCCTGAAAATGACCTCATGTGCTTTATGGAAGCCAGTCTAGAGCTATAACAAAAGCCTCCTTTACCATTCCCACTATTATCAATAGCTTTATAATTTTGGGTTTGGGCATTTTAAAGAAATTTTTATTAGTTTTCTTAGAACCAGGGATAGCATATTATCCCATTTGTATATTTTCAGGAGAAAGATTAAAAAGTCTGTCTAATAGAGAGTAAGTATGATTAACCTTGAAAACGGAAAAGACTGCAGCAAGATTTTATTCTGGAACAAGGTAGTGTCTGAAAGGCTATCATGTAATGGAGGGCATCAAATTCTTATGTATTCCTTTAGAAAGCTGAGCTGGAACCAATAGTTTGAATTTTTATAGAGAGAAATATCTTGGGCTCAATATTTTTTAAAAAGAATAAAAATAAATTAGGAAAGAGTAGGTTGTCTGGGAAGGAGTGGGCACTCCTTTATCTGAAATATTTATAAAGATGGCTGGAAGACTATTTGCGATTTTGAAAAAGAGCTTGCCCTGAACATGTGTTTGGTTGATGTATATGATATATAATTCCATAATTTCATCTATTGTCATCTTAGTTTGGTGTATTTAACATGTTATATTGGTTGCTGATTGGCAGCGAGTTGTCTCATGTTCTATTTCCTAAAGTATCTTTTTGGAAATATTCAGCGAATCTGTTAGTGTTCCTAAAGTTCAAAGGTCTAAGTGTCTATTACTTACAGAAAAGTGGCAGGGAGATGTTAGTGTTCCTAAAGTGTGAGAAGATTTACTGTGAGGTGACCAGAAACTAGATAAAATACCCTGAGAAAGATGAGCCATAGCAAATATATTTTTTAAAGTGAGCAAAAACAAAGAGCTTTGTTAGTTACATATTGGCCAGAGGGAATGATGAGAGGAAACACATCTTTATTTAAAAATTATATTTGTATGATTTTTTCAGATGTCAGAAGTTATCTTCAGCTTGAGTTATTGAACATAAAGCTATTGATTGAATGCCCTGAAGGAGCAACAAAAATCTCAGTATTCAGGGAAATAGGTGAGCTGTACCAACTGATCAGTAATTGTAAGTATGTGTATAAGGCAACGCAGGCTCATTGATATAGGGATTTTGTCCCTCCTGTTTAGCTATGCATTTCTGAAGCCTAGCATAGGGTTTGGGAGAAAGAATTGTCCAATAAGTGTTTGTTAGATAGATGAACAGATGTTGTACCAATGGGCCCAGAATAACTGAGAGGGTCCCCAGTTACTTTTCAGCAATTTCCACAATTTATGCAGCTTCTCTTCTTCAGCATAAATATTCTCTCTGAGTTCCCGCTCATGTTATGTCTTTTCCTTGATATCTTCCCTGACTGTTGGAGTACTCATTGACCTCATTCCTTGAACACTTACAGTCCTTGTGGCCAGGATCATGTTATTTAACTTTATCATATAATTATATTGGCACATTTTGTTGTCTTTGGTTCATGTTTGTCTTGCACCTAGAACTAAATTATCACTGCCCTGATGCTAATAATTATATCTTAACTCTCCCCCATTTACCCTGCCCCAGTTACACAGGATAATGCTTTGAGTAAATGCTTACTAAGTATGTGTTTATTAGATGCCATTCAGAACGTGGCGTATTTGGCAAAAGGGTAGATGTGAGAAACCCCCATTAATTCACAACCACTGTAGAAAGATGTTTCATTACCAGGCTTGCCACAGAGATTTAGTGGATTCTTGGTGCGGAGGGAGGAGAAAAGAGGAGAATGCAAATGATGGTGGATCCTCCCCAGAAATCCCTTGTAGCTTAAATCTGGTCCTGATAGATCTGAAATAAAAGGGAACCCTTGTCATAATATCCATGGAGTGACTTCATCCAAAATTAGGTAATTTAAATAATCCTCTTCCTGGGGCACCTGGGTGGCTCCGTCGGTTGAGCGACTGACTCTTGGTTTTAACTCAGGTCATGTTCTCATGGGTCCTGGGATCCAGCCCTAGTCGTGCTCTGCACTCATGGGGAGTCTGCTTGAAGATTCTCTCTTCCTCTTCCTCTGCCCCCCCTTCCCCTACTGGCGCTCATGCTCTTTCCCCCTCTCTCACAAATAAATAAATCTTAAAAAAATAATCCTCTTCCCTCCAATATCACCCCCAAGAGCCTGGAGGTTGACAGTATTTAGAGTATCAACTTGTAACTGAACTAAAGTGAGTTTGCTCCTTGGCAAGTTACAGATAGAGACTAAACCAGGGGGAATTGTCACCCAAAGTATCTTTATTTGCAGCAAATACGAAGATTGTAGGGAATGATTTCCAAAGCCAAGACTCCCCAAGCAGGAGTGAGCAGTTCTTTTATTTAGGGTTTAGGATGAATATTCAGCAAGGGGAGGTTTGTCATCACATGTAAAGGTGGGCATAACATTGTGCAGATGTACTTAGAAAACATGCCTACACTTGCATTGTCTGTTATGTGAATGAAGCTTGTGATCCTCCTAGGGAAGAGACCTGAACATTATAATGAAGCAGAGTTACGGTAACTGTTGGATTTGGGGCCATGCTGCAAGAGCTGGTTATGAATTGGATCGGGTCTTGGGCTCATCTCGGGTAGGGCATGCGGGACCTTGCTTGTTCTTAGGCTGGAACCAAATCAGTTAACCTTGAGTCCAGTCTTCTGCAGAGACAGCTAGTATATTTGCTAGTGGGGTCTGAAAAGAAACAATAGATGATTAGGGAGAAACAGTTCTCTGAAAAACTAAGCTTTAAATTTTCTGCTAGTTTTAACCTCATTAACGCTATGAGGCATGGATTCTGTCCTGCAAGAATGCGAGTTAGGTCGATCTTGATTTTTGAAATAGCACTGGGAATTTTACCACTGATTTATTGTTTCTGATACGGTTTGGCTATTTCCTAGATGGTTAGTTTTTGCATCCCTTTGTTCCCTTAAAATCTTTACTGAGGTTTTGCATTTCTTTGTAATTCTAGCACCTCATAGGAAGTTCTGCAAGAAGTGTACTAGGGCCAGTGAGCCTGTGGGGCATAGATCATGAAAATAGCTGGGGGCCAAAAATGACTTGTGTACCGAAAGCTGTTTCATCTTTCTTTTCCTGGGGCCCCCTAAATCTTTCTGCTTACAAAAATCTCTTACCCAAGATGATTGGGCATCTTGAAGTGTCTGCCAATTCATGGTCATCAGTCATCCAAGTGGGAGTGGAGCCTCCTCAGAAGCCCCTGTGGGTGTTCTTGACTGATAAAAACAGCCCCGGGCAAGAGCCTAATAAGGAAAGATGATACTCAAGGCTTACTTTGCTTTTCTTAGGTCTATGTGAGCTTCTCTCCCAGAGGCTGGTTTTACCCCAAAAGTAACCTGGGACCACCTTTCCAGAGAAAATGTACTTCAGTAATTTAATACGCTTTCTTTCTAGGGAAGGTTCTATGACGGTGTCTGTATTGTAATTGTTGCTCTACTGTTTTAAGAATATTTAAAAAGTAGCTTTTAGTGACATTGTTAATGACAATAAATCAGGGGTGTAAAACGGAATGCACAGCATGATTCCAAACTGAACCCCCCTCCCTCCCCACACATACCAGTATGTACATACATTGATTTTTTCTTATGTATTTTCATGTAGACAAAACCAGGAAGAATATGTAACAAACTTTAGCAGTGATTATCTTTGATGTTCTTCATACGTTTTCCCCTCTGTATTCTGCACTCTTTTCATGTTTTTATCATCAGAAGAATAACACTTTTTTTTTAAGGGTTTTATTTTTTTATTTGAGAGAGATAGCAGGAGAGGGCCCAAGTGGGGGAAGGGAAAGGCAGAGGGAGAAGCAGAGTCCTTGCTGAGCAAGGAGGCCAGTGTGGGTCTCAATCCTAGGACCCTGGGATCATGACCTGAGCCAAAGGCAGACGCTTAACCAACTGAGCCACCCAGGTGCCCTGAAAAGAACACTTTCCAAAGGTGACTCTGTCAGCAGGGAAATAGGGTTGGGGATAAACCCAAACTGCACTTCCTCTTGCTTTTCAGATGTGGAATCTAGAAGTAGAGCCAGGATCACCACTAGAAAGCAGTAGAGAACAGGGGGTGGCTACCTGGGGACTCCAAAGCTCTGCTGCAATCATCTCAGACCCATTCTTCAGGTTCAATAAAGAAAGCAGCAACTGAGGGACATAAGACATGAACTGTTTAGGAGTAAGTGTGACTTGGTTTGGAAGCCCAGAAGTTGGGGAGGTAGGAAATCCTTGCTCTATGAGTGCTAGTTTTCTCATCATCCAGGGAATTCAACACTTGGTGGGAGGTAGTGGACTCTTGAATGCTTTATAGACATTTTCAGACCTGCCATTTAGCTCGAAGGATTCAAAAGAGTGAGAGAAACTGATCTAGAAGTCAAAACTCTTGGAACAGGGAGTGCGAGGGTCTGGGAGAGCACCGATGTCCAGAAGGCACTGGCACAAACAGGTGCCCACCACAGAGAAAGGAAAAGCGCAAAGGATGACAAGGTCTCTGTAGACTGTGGTGGGGTTGGCTTTGCTTTCACTTCCTTTCGGGAATCCCTTGTGAGCTACTTCTCCCAAGGAGTCATTCGCCTTTCATTTGAACGTTTCTGTGATTGTTGTTCACCAGTGTTTGATCTGGCCCGTTCTTTTGTTAGCTAGCCCTTAGTTGGATGGGGTTGCTCCCTGTGGAAATGCTGCTCACTGGTTTTAATTCCCCATAAGTTCTCTTCCACATGACAAGGCTTTATGCACTTGTAGGTGACTTTGTGGTCTATCCAACCCTTAATCTCATCTTCCTCCTCCCTCACTTGGATCTACTGCCAAGGCTGTAAAGGCTAACCTCTTGCTTTTCCAGTTTTTCTTGCAGTTACAAGTGTCCTTTGCTACAGCTCTTGCCAATGAGACACATGGGGAAGTCTATGGTGTCTGAAAACCACAGGGAAAGGCCTCAAAATGAAGATGGTGACCGTGAAAGGCTTGACTATTGAACCATGCGGACAAAAACGTACTTCTGACTTCTTCACATAAAAACAACAACAACAACAACAACTTTTGTTTGTTTAAACCACTATATTGAGGTTTTTCTGTTACTTGCAGGCAAACACAACGGTAACTGATGGAGTTTCACTTTTCAGAACCCAAAACTTCCTTTTGTACTATGGAAACTACCGAGTCCTGCCCCTCTTCGCTGACAGCCCCTAGTGCTTTTCTGCTTGTGTGAGAACATGTCCTTTTCTTTGTGCCTGAAGGGTCTTCCCACCTGACCAGACTCAACTCATCCTTCACATCTTTCTTTAAGGCAGATCCCAGCCTGAAATACCTTCTTATTTCTGACACGGAACTCCCCAATGGCTTTCTTAAGCGCTTCTCCTATTCCTCTCCTTTTTCCATTCTGCCTTAAAGTGCAGATATTCGTATATTTCTCTTACCCTTATTCATTACACTGAGAAGATTGAAGCTGTTTTAAAGCTGATTTCTACACCATATCTTTTAGTGGATAGGCTTGCTAAAAGAAAGTACTATTTGTTTTATTTCAATTCAACAAATATTTATCATCTCATTTCCTTTTTGATAGCTTAATATTGGTCAAAGTTTATGCTGGCATCTTAAGAAAGATTTTCAGGAAAGGCAACATTAGCTTACTTCAGTGAAAGTCTCTGGGGTGGCATGCCCTGGAGAAAGAAAGACCAACTACCTATTGGCTTACTCAAATGCCACTCTCTAGTGGCAATAGTTAGAAAAAATATACATTAGTATCTGGAGTCCTAACCAAGCTTTGGAGGAAAGGCTTTGTAGATGAGATTGTATTAATCAACGCTCCAGAGCTATTTGAATTTTAGAACAGAAAGCATGGAATGCAGTACCTATCAAGATTGTAGGATTCTAGGCACTGTGCTCTCTTTGGGGCAAGGGCACTTCACTTAGGCTGATACCTCCTCTGCTTACATGGGACCCTCTGGCTTGAACACAGGGAATAGAAGCTGGTGGCTTTGATACTTTTCTGAGAATGGCTTTCAGGGGATTTGAGAGATTTGATTTTGGGCTGTTCAGTTAGTTTAGCTTTTGTTGTTGTTTTTAAAGGGAAATGCAACTTATTTATTAAGGAGCTATAGTGGGTTCTGAGAATGGCCTAGATGTACCAGTTTATTTATTTTTTCATTATTAATTTCTTTTATGATGGTAAGAACACTTACCATGAGATATAACTTCTTTAAAAAATTTTTAAAACAAAATTTTAAGGCAATGATGCTGTATTGCTGAATATATATATATAATTACAGGTTTGTACAGCGCAGGTCTCAAATTTATTCATTTTGCCTAACTGAAGCTTTATCCTCATTTATTAGCAACTCTGCCTTTCCTCCACCTCCAGCCCCTGCCAACCACCATTCTACTCTTTGGTGCTATGAGTTTGACTGTTCTGGAGACCACATGTAAGTGGAGTCATGCACTATCTGTCTTTCTGTGACAGACTTATTTCACTTAGCATGTAGTTTAGTTTGAAATTACAACATTTTATAGAAAATTGAAATTTTGTGTATGCAGAAAGTAGAATTTAAGGACTTCTCACTACAATGTTGTTTTGCTTTGCTTTATTTGTATGTGTTTTTTTTAAATTTCTTTCTTTTTTTTTTTTAACCTCATGCCCTTTTTTGATAAATTATGGAATGAATAGAACCTCTCCCTTATGAAGTTCCTAATTTGTGACAGGCACTGTGCTGGGTGTTGTACAAGCATCATTTCACTGAATTCTCTCAGGGATGACATGACTATATACCATTATTCCCAATTACACATGAAGAAATTCAGATTGGGTAACCCACCACATAATACAGCTAGTGAATGGGAAAGTCAGCATCTGAAACAGATCTTTTTTTCTCTCTCCTTTTCAAAACCCACAATCTTTTTTTTCCTCTAAGAAAGAGGTGGTAAGCACTCATTTGGTTACTAGGGTGAGAAATTTGCACAGTTTTTCTTTCAAGTGAAGGTTTTCATAATATCTCTTTGTATTTAACATTTTACTCTGAGCAGCATTTAGTGAGTATCTAAATTTAGACTAAGTACTTGATTGGACAAGGGATTTGTACAATCCCTTTATTTGAAAAGTGTTAATTAATTTGATTCTTTTCTTCTGGGAACTACGTAGATAATTTCAAGGATAAGCCTTCAAGATCATCAGAATTTAATTAAATTGATTTCTCCTTAATTCAAGCTATTTTTATTGAGCCATTATAATTAATATTGGGATAAGAGAAAGTGTGCTTAAAGAGGAGCAGGGAGAGATGGGCAATAAGCAAACTGATATCAATATGAAGGGAGAAGCTGCCTCTGCTTAGTTTAGGTAAGTGTTCTCTAAAGTTTGAATATTTTTTTTTTATTTGAGAGAGAGAGAATGCATGAGCAGGGAGGGAGGGGACAGAGGGAGAGGGAGAAGCAGACTCCCTGCTGAGTGGAGAGCCTGACATGGGGCTCAAACCCAGGAACCCGGGGATCATGACCAGAGCTGAAGGCAGATGCCTAACTGACTGAGCCACCCAGGTGCCCCTAAAGTTTGAACATTAAGGCTGAGCTGATTGGAAAATCAGCTAATAAATTTTATAGTGGGATTTCCTGTACAGCTTAGGGGCAGAAAGTTCCCTGCTACATACTATTGTTGCTTTTCTGTAGTCTTTAAACACTTCATATTAACATTTTTAACCCAAACTAGTAGAATTTTCACGTTTTTTTTTTTAAGCAAAAGCTTCACCAAAGAAGATATACAGATGGCAAATAAGCATATGAAATGATGTTCCACATCATATGCCATCAGGGGAATGCAAATGAAAACAATGAGATATCACTACACACCTATTAGAATGGTCAAATCTGGAACACTGTCAACACCAAATGCTGGAGAGAATGGGAAGCAACAGGAACTCTCATTCATTTTCAGTGCAAATGCAAAATGGTACTGTCACTTTGGAAGTCAGTTAGGCTATTTCTTATAAAACTAAATGTACTCTTATATGACCCAGCAATTGTCCCCATTTGTATTTGCCCAAAGAATTGAAAACTTATGTCCACAGAAAAATATACACATGAATGTTTACAGCAGCTTTATTTATCATAGTTGACAAAACTTGGAGGCAACCAAGATGTCCTCCAATCGGTGAATGGATAAATAAACTATGGTACATCTAGACAGTGGATTATTATTCAGTGTTGAAAAGAAATGAGCTAACAAGCATTGAAAAGACATGGAGGAAGCTTAAATGCATATACTAAGTGAAAGAAGTCCATCTGAAAAGGCTACATACTGTATGATTCCAACTACATGACATTCTGGGAAAGGCAAAACTATGGAGACAGTAAAAAAAATCAGTGCTTGCCAGAGGTTTAAGGGGAGGTAGAGGAGAATAGTTGGAGCACAGAGGATATTTAGGGCAGTGAAACTACTCCGTAGGATACTATAGTGGTGGATACATGCCATTATAAATTTGTCCACATAGATGGAATCATGTCCTTACATAAAATATACCACACAAAAAGTAAACCATAATGTAAACTATGGACTTTGAATGATTATGATTTGTCAGTGTAGGTTTATCAATTGTAACCTGGGTACCACTCTGATGGGGGATGTTGATAATGGGGGGATTATTTATGCGTGGAGGTAAGTGGTATGTGGGAAATCTCTACAGCCTCTGCTCAATTTTGTTGTGAACCTAAAACTGCTCTAAAAAATAAAGTCTATTATTAAAAGATAAAAGTTACTGGTGTAGGTACAGAATGGGATATTCTTTTTTTTTTTTTTTTAGAGATAGGATAGCATTTGGCCATTTTTTTTTTTAAGATTTTATTTATTTATTTGACAGAGAGAGCACAAGTAGGCAGAGGGGCAGGCAGAGGGGGAGGGAGAAGCACGTTTCGTACTGAGCAGGGAGCCCGATGTGGGGCTCAATCCCAGGACCCTGGGATCACG
The DNA here is from genome assembly GCF_011800145.1 of Mirounga leonina. Classification (NCBI taxonomy): domain Eukaryota; kingdom Metazoa; phylum Chordata; class Mammalia; order Carnivora; family Phocidae; genus Mirounga; species Mirounga leonina. Next base: position 15,431,266 of record NW_023270854.1, on the reverse strand, counting down.
ACCTGAGCCAAAGGCAGACGCTTAACCGACTGAGCCATACAGGCGCCCCCAGAATGTGATATTCTAAAAAATTAAACAAATATAATACTCAAACACATGAAACCCGACTAAGACAGAACTTTAATTCGCTAGCTAATTATTTTGAAAATGCTTTAAATTAACCTGTGTGGGAATTAACGAATGTAAAAGTGGTTTCATTGATTATTTTACTACTACCATAGACACTGACAATTACTGTTTTCAATTTCGACCTATTTTTACCTGTGTAAGCGTGGCATATGAATAAATCATGATGCATAAAAATACAATTGTGTCATCTCTTTATTGGTATCAGGTGCTGGTTTATTTTTTTTTCAATTCTCTAATTGGATGTATAAACACAACCTATTTGAGTCAGTTGGGAAGTGTTAACATAGAAATATCACCACGTGGCTTCATGGTTTATGTATATTTAATATCTGTAATTTAGGACAATAATGAATACAGATGAGATTGTTGCTTTGGCCTGGAGATATTCATCTGATAGGCATAGCCATTGGAACTGCAATAGCATAAAATTAAAGTCTCAGACTTAAGAGTCCTGACTGATAAAAGTTAATCATTGAGAGTTTAGAATACAGATTATCTGGTTTGCTTTTTGAATATTTTTAAATATCAGCTATTGTGGGAAAAGGTATTATTTGAATAGTAAACTTGTGTAAAAGTGTTTCTTACTATTTTATATAATGCAGGCAGTATGTTCATGGGATTTTAAGAGGTTTTTTCAGGTTACCATGAAAAACTAGGTAAACAATTCAAAGGCTTAACCTTAGTGTACATAAATAGATAAGAAAAAAATCTAATCATGGGCTACCTAATCTTTCAGAGTCCTATAATACCAAGTATTTATAGGTAAACCACAAGTTTCTAAATAAAACGGTTATTACATGCACACACAAATATATATATATGCATATGATATATATATTTCTTATCAGCTGATGTTTTGAACCCCCAACATATCTATGTCTTTATTTAGAAACCACAGATTTCTAAATAAAATGGTTATTACACACACACACAAATATATATTTATATATGCATATGATATATATATTTCTTATCAGCTGATGTTTTGAACCCCCAACATATCTATGTCTATCTTCAGTATGTATATATAAAATGTATTCACATATTATATGTATGTATACAAATTATCTACATGTTCTATACTAATATGTTTCTAAGAACATATACAAATGTAGATATTTAAAAAGTATAAGGTAAAAATAAAAACCCTAATATTTAACTTATTTTTCATTCATTTTTGGTGTAACATCATTTTCCTGCCACTAGAATTTTATTCATGGTGTTCTATTGGCTTACTTTTTAAAAAGTTTTGTTCATAGTGTTATCCTCATACTACCATGGGCTATTAGCTGGAGGCAGAAAATAGACTCTGTGTGAGGCTTATCATTAGTTATAATGGATACAAATTCATACTTTCAGTAGTATTCTTGATAATTTCTGTTTGGGGATCTTATCTGATCTCATTAGATCATTATTATTTTTATTCTCAAATGTAAGTAATACCTTGTTTTAGTTGTAGGAAAAGGGTCAGTTCTGAGATTTTTTGTTGTTGCTCTCACGTACTTTAATGATAGATATTATAGGTCACCTATGGTTTCCTGTAGGCATATTTTAAAGGTACGTTTCCATATTGCAAGGGTTATTTGAGTTCAAATAGCTGAAATAATATATTCTATAAAAACTCTTAACCAGAAGCCCACCTTGTAATACTCTAATAAGTAATGACCTTCAGTGCCCCCATCTGGTAGAACTGTCACTCTGCCCTTAGATTTCGTTGTCCTTGATGTTTGCTCTATGACATGTCAATCCATATAGTAAATGTTAGTAAATATGTTACATTCTTTTTTTTTAAGAGAAGCAGTTTTTGATAAAGTTGAAATACTGTAGTCCCCTACCAGCTGCACTCATAATAGACATCTGAGTTTTGTATGCTCTCTCAAACAGTAATGGACAAGGGTTAGAATACTACAGAGTGAGAGCACCACGTTTTTAGGCACAAGTGGTCAGGGGAGAGTGCGAGCCCACTCCCCCACTATCACAAATTATGCATTCGAGTTTTCCACATTTGGGGAAATTGCAGGGGTCAGCACATCTAGAGTGCAATGGATAAGCCTCACCTTTGTGAAAAGCACCTTTGTGATCAAGTAAATATCACATCCTTAATTTTAGATGAATATACTAATGAAGTACTAGTTTTCCCTGCACACCAGTGGATCATCGTGGCAAATCCTGGTGTGAACATGCCTGCTACCACTTTGGAGGCCCTTGGTAAATACACAACGGCAAGTGAATTAGCTCTCCAGGAAAAGATAGCTATTTGGGCTGCCTCTGTGCAAATAGCATCTTTAATCTATAAATTTTTCTTTTCTAAATAGAGGCACACTTAAACATTTGTGACCTAGAGAGTCTCATCTAGAGTAAGCATAGTACATTGAACACATAGATTGAGCAGTGCTTGGACGAATAGCTCCATAATAATACAGAGGAGGGCAAGAACAGAGGGTAATGATGGTTCAGCTGGATTCATAGTTGTATACTCTGTGCATTTCCATTCTGTAGAGTTCTACTACTCTGTTTAGTTCAATTCTCCGTTCTATTTGGATTTCCTAAATATTTAGCTCCAGCTCTGTCCTTACTGGATTCTAAAGGCACATCTTTTTGTCATTGTTGATATTGAGAGAGAGCATTGCTTTGCTGCTACTGGGAAATCTGCCTCCTGGCCTAGAATCTCAAAAATTTGCCAATCTTCTGGGGCGCCTGGGTGGCTCGGTCGTTAAGCATCTGCCTTCAGCTCAGGTCATGATCCCAGGGTCCTGGGATCGAGCCCCGCGTCGGGCTCCCTGCTCCGTGGGGAAGACTGCTTCTCCCTCTCCCACTCCCCCTGCTTGTGTTCCCTCTCTCACTATGCCTCTCTCTGTCAAATAAATAATAAAAAATCTAAAAAAAAATTGCCAATCTTCTGTTTTTAGGTAATTTTAATACTCCAGATTTGGTCAATAAAGACCATTCCTTAATTTCCTTGTTGTTAGTTCCATATTTGTTAAGTGTTTACTGTTAAGCTAGCCACGTTAAGTGCATTTTTTTTTTTTTAAAGTAAGCTCAATGCCCAACATGGGGCTTGGACTCGGGACCCTGAGACACAACCCCAAGATCAAGAGTTGCATGTTCTACCGACTGAGCCAGCCAGGTGCCCAAGTACAGTTTAAATATAAGCTGAAGTCACGTGGTAGGACCCATACATCTCCTTCAATGCTTAGCTTTAGTCCCCATCCCATCTCATGATTTTGGCTCCACTTGCTCAATTATATTATGGTCCTTATTGTTTATACCATCATTTTCAAAAAGGGTTGCATTTGTTGAACTCTTACCTTATTCTCCCATAGTTCCAACACCAATCCCATGGGGGTAGATATCAGTATTGTCATTATATCATTTATCACCATTATTGTTACTGTCTGAAGCTATTTAGGCCTAGAAGTATTACCTCACTTGTCCAACCTCAGATAGCCACTGTGTTACAGAGCCAGGAATGAACTGAATCTCTCTAGAGCCCACACGCTGTGCCAATGTATCTATTAAGTGTTCATCAGGGTTTGCTGGGAAACAATCATGGCTACAGATATATTTTCTTCTAAAATGTATTTTAAAAATTAGGTTGTCTTGATTGTTACTGTAGCACTATGATTATCCATGTGCCTTTAAGAAATGGCAGGGCTCACTCCCTACCACGTCCCCAAATCCTGGAAAGTGGTTTGGGAGATCATGTCAGGTATGAATGAATGATGTTAGGTTTGAAGTTGAAAACAGATTCAGAGACTGTGTTGATTGTATAACATTTGAGAAGATATATTCCTACATTTGATAATGCTAATCAATGTTATGTGTATTGTCTTATAAATTAGTATTTTTTTTTTTTTTTATTAAGCTTTTCCTCCTGTCAACTCTTATGAACTCCTTTTGGATTAGCATAGTGAAATTTTTACCATGTACTACAGTCACACTACTTCAGGAAACTTTGGTCTATGATGTATATTCTTACACATGATTATTCATCAATCAACATTTATTTATTAAGAACCTAATATGTCTTTATAGTTATACATGATGCTCAGGAGGGAGAAAAATTTCCTGTTTTGCTGGGAGCTGCAGAAATTGTTCTCCACTTGTCTTTTACCTATAAATTTTCTTCCCTCTTTGAGTGCAGAAATGGTATCTTCTATTGATTTATATTCCCTAGCAATGGAGACCACAGTATTGGGAATACAGTGAACATAGAACAATATATTACGCCTAACAAAGAGCGAAAATAAACAGAAATCTATCTATTAACTTTTTAATTTTTAATTTTTTTAATTTTTCAGGCATTTGTTCAGCATGACTATGAAAATGAGTTTTCAGCCACATTGAAGTATTTTAATTAAGTCTGTCTCTTCACTCCAGCCAGGTTGATAGTTCTTCCTAAATTGACTGATTCCAGTTAATGTGTAGCCACACTTGGTGGCATTTTAATTTAGAATTATTTTCCAGAATTTGAATGGTGTCTCACCAAGACTTACATCTTAACTGCTTATTGTTTTTTTTACTGCTATCATGTCTCCTTCCCCAACAGATAATGGGGATCTTAGAAATAAACTACCCACAGTTTGCTTTTTGCATTGTTCATTATGTCTTACAAGTCATTTGCAGTACTGATGAATTTGATAGAATGTTTTTCACTCTTTCTTGACAAATGATAGATTATAGCTTAATGATACCTCCTGAAGATATCAGCGTGCTACACTATAAATGATAAAAAAGAAAACAGTAAGAGCAAACATTTGAGGGTGAGAAGAAACAGACCTGGTTTCTAAAATAGTTCCATGTGAGTCATTGGAACTGTTCTTTAACTGAACTCCCTACCATGGAGACCATAAAAACAGGGGTTTTAGAATAAAAACAAAACAAAACCGTTTCAATGAGGCAACTTTTAAGGTTGATTTGGTTTAAGGATGTCAGATCTAAAGAATGAAGAGTGGTCATCGGCAAAGCTGCTTTAATTTGATGTAATAAGCACAAAAAGATTTCCCAGAAGGATGCTGGTTAGTACATATATTGAAAGGGAGAATTGGTCACGCTTCAAAAGGGGCAAGGCCAACCAGATCAGGTGTCTCCAGCACCATCATGGTTTGCCATGTGTCCTTTCTGTGTATCTTTCTGTGAGGATTTGGTTCTTTAAAGCAACTGTTTCCGGATGGCAATGGAAATGCCCAGGAGCAGGCTCATCAGCTTACAACTCTGGGATCAGAGAAGACAGGACTATCTTTCTCCAGCTCAGAGTCAGACTTCTGGGAAGAAATTCCCCTTGGCTCGGCTGAGGTCATGTGACCTGCCTTTATTGAGCAATCTCAGAGGGCTGGGGCTTAAAGCACAGGCTCTTGGGCTGCATTGCCCGCTTACTACTCTGTGATCTTGGCAAGGTTACTTAACTACTCTGCACCTCAATTTCCTTATCTGTAAAATGGGGATAATTAATAAGCTTTTTTTTTTTTAAAGATTTTATTTATTTATTTGAGAGAGAGAGAATGAGAGAGAGCACATGAGAGGGGGGAGGGTCAGAGGGAGAAGCAGACTCCCTGCCGAGCAGGGAGCCCGATGCGGGACTCGATCCCGGGACTCCAGGATCACGACCTGAGCCGAAGGCAGTCGCTTAACCAACTGAGCCACCCAGGCGCCCTAATAAGCTTTTAAAATGAGGTGAGCATTAACTATAGACCTGGGCAAGAGAGGTTCTTGGTTGGGTCCCACATTGAAAAGGGCTGTTATGGGGGCGCCTGGGTGGCTCATTCGTTAAGCGTCAGCCTTCGGCTCAGGTCATGATCCCAGGGCCCTGGGATCGAGCCCCGCATCGGGCTCCCTGCTCCGCGGGAGGCCTGCCTCTCCCTCTGCCACTCCCCCTGCTTGTGTTCCCTCTCTCGCTGTGTCTCTCTCTGTCAAATAAATAAATAAAATCTTAAAAAAAAAAAAAAAGAAAAGGGCTGTTATGGACTGAATCTTGTTCCTTTCAAATTCGTATGTAGAAGCCCTAACCCTGTTTTCAGAACGTGACTCTTTGGAGGTAGGGTCTTTCAAGAGGTGATTAAATTAAAATGAGGCCATTAGAATAGGCCCAAATCCAGCTGATTGGTATCCTTTTAAAAGGAGGAAATTTGGGGCACCTGGGTGGCTCAGTCGTTGGGCGTCTGCCTTCAGCTCGGGTCATGATCCCGGGGTCCTGGGATCGAGCCCCACATCGGGCTCCCGTCGGCGGGAGGTCTGCTTCTCCCTCTGCCACTCCCCCTGCATGTGTTCCCTCTCTCACTATGTCTCTCTCTTCAAATAAATAAAATCTTTAAAAACAAAACAAAACAAAACAAAAAAGGAGGAAATTTGGACACACAGAGAGATAGCAGGGATGCCAGTGCAGAGAGGAAAGACCATGCCTCTGCTCTGACCAGACAGAATGGCTGCTTTTGCTTAGCATTGGATGCTCCAAAGGGGGTGGCTCGGCAGCCTGGGTTCCCCAGATGACAGTGCTACCTCTTCCTATCCTTCTGCTACAGTGATATGGTTACAAGAGACTCTTAGAATGGTCTGGAAATCCCAAATGGGAAATGTGAGATACAAGGGAGGAGAATCTGTGCATCTCTGTTCCCTGGGGACTTGTTCAGTCCCCTAACTTAGGTTTGAGTATGTCCTTCCACGTTGGATAGAGGCTTTATTTATCACCTTAAAATTAGGTGTAAAAAATGTAGTCTCTATTTTTACTCTTGCCCCAAAATGTTAGGGATAATATGAGTTGATACATGTTAATTCATGGTAGTGCTTGACCCATAATAGCATTCAAGAATTTTTATTACTGTTGTATTATTGTGGTATCTGGACCAGGGTTGGAGGTCTATGATTGACACATCTTCAATCATCTGTTCTTTTCTATGGCACGGGAGTTGGTTGTGTGATTAGTAGTCTTCATCTGAACCGTATGGATTATAGAATCACGTTCTCCAGGAATGTGAACAATCCTGTTAGAAAAAGAATAGGTTACTAATTGCAGAAAGTTCCCTTGTTCCCTCAAAGTTGTCCTCCAAAGTTTATATATTTTATTATTTTTAAATGATATTTTATATACTTATATATTTTCTCTGTTGTATGGAAATGATGTTATCTTTGTTTTATTCCCATTTCACATAGAATTATTAATAATAAGCACCCTAAGGTAATGCATAGCCTCAAAATTTACATTACATTCTCAATGTTGTACTTGAACCCAAAATGTGAAGATGTGAGGGAGGGTAAGGTAAAATAAATGATCCAACTTACTGTAATTCTACTCCTTCATTCTCACCAAGCCATGTTAAGTGTTTTTTAAATGGAGAAAAATGTTTCATAATCTAGGTTAAATTCTCTGAAGTATCTTCACCACCTTAAACTTCTACGGAGGCAAATAAAAAGAGAAACAGCTTTATGGAAAGTGGAACAAATCTATTCTTCCTAATAAAAAGAGCAGGAACATAGACAATTTTTGTGTCACTCACATTACAGTCACCTCTGTCCTGCCTTGCTGGCTGCTGCTGGCTGGTCACTGAGGTGTGTGTCAGGTGGGGTGGGGGAAGGTCTGGGTGACATTTACATTTAGTCTGCAGTCTAAAAATAGATAATAAAACTATAGATTGGCTTTGGTAATTTATAGAAGCATTTTATTTTAGGTTGAAAGGAAATATTTCTTATTATCGCCCCTGTCAAAATTGCCCTGCAAAAACATCTTTCATATTTGAACCTGACATTTTATTTTTCAAGAGTATTTTGAAACTGACTCAACTTCAAGCAGTATAGTTTTAAACTGATGACCTGTATAAACTGGCATGGTTCAGTGACATTTGTTCTTTCATCTTGAGCATAGGAGTGAAGGGCAAGAAGAACATTTCAGAGGTCAGGATTTTTAGAGTCATATGATTGATAATTGAGTGTATCTGTAAAAATTGTAGCCTTAGTGATCCATGGATTTATATAGATTTTACCGGTAGAATTTTGAGGCTTTGTTTTAGTCTACTACAAGCTTCAGGAAGAGTTTGTGGGGAGAAATAAATAATATTAGTGAAAAGATTATCATATCAAATTTGTGATTGTGTTATTATATAGTATTAAATACAATAATTCTTCCCCTCAAAAATACTTATGGGGGAGGTCTGCTCTTTGACAACTGTTGTATTAGGTGATGATAATCAAAACCAGGCTTGATCTCTGCTTTCATAGCGTCGATAGTCTCATGAGAGAATCAGCAGTAATTTATCACAGTATTTTTGACACCTGTTACCAAGTTCATGTTGATATTAGTGCCTACACCGTGGGTACTGGATATAGACAGATGGTCCCAACAACGTTTCCCTAAGAAAGTGATGCTGGAGCTTAGATCTCGAGGGTGAGAAGGAATTAACTGAGCGAAGAGCTTTCCAGGGCATAAGGAAGAGCATGGAGCAAACAGCACAGCAAATAGGTCAGGAGGCTGAGGTAATAATGGGAATCATTTGAGGCTGGATAATTCCTTTCAAAAGACTATTAGACTTTGGGAGTGAAAAGCGTCTGTATGAAGTGATGCAATTTGCTGCACATTCTGCAGCTTATAGTTGTAACACTAAGTGCATAAAGGAGTGATATATTAGATGTGCTAGTTTTTAAAATGGCTTTCTCTCTGCCAAACAATTACATTAAGTGTTTGCACAGATGTCTGCAGGATCTATGTGATTCATTGAACCAAATGATTAATGCTTTTGGTACAAAAGTCCATAGAATGTTTTTTCCATGTAATGATATATGATATGTCCATTGAAAGCAATAGAATGTTACTGATAGAAGGGATTTCAGGGATCCCTTTGCTCAATCTTTTCTTAGAGAAACCAAGGTGGAGAGAAAAGGGGCATTTTCCATGGTTTCATAGTGACTTACAGAGCTGATATTAAAATATAAATTTCATAATTTTTATTCTATTGCTTTCATTCATCACACAAGTTGCAATTACAGTGTTACCTATTTTAGATTACTCACAGAAGTAATGTTTTTTCCTATTTTTTCACTTCTGCCTCCAAAAGAACATCACATGTGTGAACAGTTTAACACACTTTGATTCTGTTAATGATATTGATGACCAGCTGTCATAATATTTTTTTAAAAAGATTTTATTTACTTATTTGAGAGAGAGAGCATGAGAGGGGGAGGGTCAGAGGGAGAAGCAGACTCCCCGCTGAGCAGGGAGCCCGACGTGGGACTCGAACCTGGGACTCCAAGATCATGACCTGAGCCGAAGGCTGTCTTGCTTAACCAACTGAGCCACCCAGGCGTCTCAGCTGTTGTAATATTAACAACAGTCAATATCGTTGCGGCAGAGATCCAAATGGACAAAAGAGATTTTGCATATAGCTTGCTGAAACATAGAATAAATACTTCATACAAATGGCAATCCTTTAAAACTAGCCTTGAAAGCAGAATGAGCTGGGGGTTTTTGTTTGCCGCCAATTATTGTGCGTAGGTGTTTGATGGAAAGGTACAGAAAATGAATCATCTCCATAAAAATATAAAGACACTTCAACTTTGATTCTTTTTAAAGGTCACATTTTTTCCTTGCACTCACACATACATCCTTTCACAAGAACACATAAACATCTTTTCATCATGCCTCTTTCAAATCAGTGACATGATGCAGCTTTTGGGAAGCTAAATTTGAGCTGAAAAGTACTCAACCATGTATCACAAGTCTACCTTGTTGTTTGAATAGAAGATACTCAGTGCTATGCTTAATAAGGTGGTATGGGGATTTCAAGTGTTTCATTATATACTTTTAAAAAGGTTACAACTTATTCTATTTTTTTCAGGTTTTTTTTTTTTTTTTTGAACTGTGTTCAAATAGTGAAATTAGACATGATGGGAGAAGCCACTGGAAGATTTAACTGGTATAAGAATCATTTCCACAAATGAAGCACTTGTGCGTTTTCTGTTTTATTTAATTATGAAGACTGTCTTCTATGTTCTTCTCTGCAAATGCAGGATCTTGGTGAGATCATCTGCTTAAAGCATTGTTGCTCCCAGCTGGGGTTGAGAGGACCCCTCTGCAGGACCTTCTTTCTTGTTTTCAGTCTCTGGCAGGACTCTGTGATATTGATCACAGTGCTGAAGTGGGGTTTTAAATTGATCCATTGAACTATAAGACCAGGAACCAATTCAAAGCAGAATTCTGTGTTGTGTTATGCCCAGTGCACATGAAAAAGCTTTCTTGTATCCTCCTAATACTACTTAAATGTATTTTTCTATGGTAAAAATACATTATTGTCTTTCTTGAGAATAGAAACTATGCCTCATATATTTTCATGCCCACAGTACCAACTTATCAGGTTAATTTCAATGAGATATACGATCCAAATTTCAAAAGTTAACTTAAAAACAAACTTAGAGAACAAACCACATACGACATTCATAGCATGACACAATACGGTCAATCTGCATTCTATATAAATATATAAATACAACTGTATGTATGTGCATTTGAGTTTTGCAAATGAAAATGTATTATTCCTAAAATATCTATATTTATATATTCATGTTGGCAAATATATGAAGCAAAACATTCAGTTAGTGCTTAGAAATTAATGCTACTTGAATTAAGATATTATTTTAACTTTTTACTTTACCTCTCATATCTTTAATTTTCTTGGGTTCCTTTAGGAAGTGCATTATTTCATCTGTAGCAACATGAAGGCGGTAAACTTTAGAAAGAACAGTGATAGAAGATATTTAGCTCAGAGTAAGAGTAAGTAAAATATAGATAGCAGACTTTCCTAATGATAACTTAGTTTGCTGCTATTCAAACATGGATTTATTACTGATAGGTTTGAAGGGATGCAGCTTTGATTTGGGAGTTGGGAGAAGGTGGTGGTAGGAGTGGTAGTTTTTTTTTTTTTTTTTTTTTTTACCAGAACTTGACTTTAGTAGTCACAGAATCCCAAATCCTATCTATTCTATGTATCCTATTCATGTGTTCCTGAAATTTATCTCTAATAAAAATTCCTAAATTAAAGGATGTGGAGATGGCTTCCCTCATTATTTCATCCAGCATTTGCTGAGCACCAACTTTATTCCAAGTACTCTCTTAAACTCTGAGAACACAAGGATGAATCAGCCCCAACTCCTCCTCTCAAGGAACTCTCTGCTGAATCTTGCAGGTGTAATTGCAGGTGCTTTTGTGTGCGTGCGCGCTCGCGCTGGAGGTTGTACGTGCGCGTGCGTGCAGGAGTGCGTGCAGGCGTGCGCCTGCGCACGTGCCCAAGCACGTGTGTGGGGCTCTCTGGGTTGTTAATTGCGAGTATTCTCATAGCATTTTTCAGTGCAGATGAATCCCAGGGAAAAGGATTTCTGAGGAGTTAAGACTCCCCAGTAGTTACTCCGAGTCACCGTAACGACGTAGTCTTGGGGAATGGAAAGTACTCGGGTTCTGAAGCCACCGAGACCTTGGTTGAAACCTCCCGCCTGGGGATCTTCAAATCTGAGCCTCTGTGCCTCCCAGTGAGATAACAGGTAAAGTGTGGTCCTGAGATTAGCACGTAATGGTTGCCTTGGATTCGTTCGAATACAATTGTAAATGACCACTGTCAGCCTTTTGACTTGGGAGAGCCAGCCTGCCATTATGGTCAAGAGCCCTATTCGGGAGCCAGCCCCTCTGGGTTCTAATTCAGACCCAGCCACACTCCAGTTTATTTGATCTCGGGGAGTCGATCTGGGCCAGTGTTTTCTCATCGGGGTTATAAATGAAGAGCGCGCACGCACACAAAAGCACCTGCAATTACACCTGCAAGATTCAGCAGAGTTCCTCGAGAGGAGGAGTTGGGGCTGATTCATCCTTGTGTTCTCAGAGTTTAAGAGAGTACTTGGAATAAAGTTGGTGCTCAGCAAATGCTGGATGAAATAATGAGGGTTTTAACTTAATGTTAAAAATAGACTGTTAAGAATAGTTCCTGGCATATACTAAGTACTATATGAATATTTGTTAAAAATCAGATATATTTGCTTTATTTGATTCTATAGAATCCACTTTATATTGATTATATTAGCTATCAACTCTCAAGGCTTGGGAGGGCGTTTTAGTAGCTTTTCAATGAGTTGACAAATAATATCAAAACAAACTGCTGACGTGATTATCTCTAGGCATGTCTGATATGTCTGTTAGTAATAGCAATTACCATCTGGACTAAAAATATTTTATAGAAATTTACTTTCATTCTTACTTTGAGTACTGTTCTTTTTTTCTTTTATTTACTGTTCTTGTTGCTAAATGACTTCACGCTTCTATTTAAAAAAAAGATTCATAAAAAGATGATTTTAGTTTAGAGGTGATTTATTTCAAACATCACCTCTCATTGCTGGTTAATAAAGTTCTTGGGTGATTAACTGACTTGTTGGCAACCCTGGAAATGTCTGGAGGTGAGAGATGTTAAAGTTGTGGTAAAAAAATGTGACTTTAAATTAAATTACTGTGGCGGATGTCAGGATTTTTTAACCTCTGTTGCGCACTACCCCCGGGGCTGTTGGGCTGTACATAGTTTCGCAGGCAGATTCACCAATATGACTCACATGAAATTAGCAATGACATTTTTCAGTTAAGAAATCACATCTGTCATCATGTTGTTGGAGAACCAGCTGTTGTAATTGTTAAGTTGCTGAAGTTATTTGGGAGTGTAACAGCAGTTTTGTTGGGGAATGTTGCTAAAGTCAAGGAGATTCTTATCTGTGAGTGTCAAAAGCCTAATTTATATTTGTGTTTTTTTCTTCCAAAGACTTTAGAGATATTTTGGAAAGCATCAGTAAATTGTCACATATTCTGTTATAAGAAACACTTGGGGGATGTCTGGGTGGCTGTCAGTTACGTGTCTGTCTTTGGCTCAGGTCATGATCCCGGGTCCTGGGATCGAGTCCTGCATGGGGCTCCCTGCTCAGCGGGGAGCCTGCTTCTCCCTCTGCCTGCCACTCCCCCTGCTTGTGCTCGCTCTTTCTCTCTCTGACAAATAAATAAATAAAAATCTTAAAAAAAATGGGGAAAAGAGAATATTTGATATTCATTGTTCTTTTAAAATTCTTTTTGTCTAGTTTCTAACAATAAATACTTCATTTGCTGTTATAACTAATTTTTTCTCTAACCCCAGTACTTTTTGAATGATACTGATAACTAATTAGGGTTGTCAGAAAAAAAAATACAGGTATCTATTCATTCAGCTTAATTTCAGATTAACAATAAGTATCATACTATATAATTATTTGTTGCTTATCTGAAATTAAAATTGAACTGGGAGTCCAGCATTTTTTTTTTTTAACTAATTCTAGAAATCCTATAAATGATGTTACAAGTCCAAGAAGACAACTTTGAAATCTGTGGTTTGAAAGTTCAATATCCATTTTAGACAGAGATTAACTGTTACTTCTGTGAAATATTCTTGATGACTCCAGGAAGATTCAGCATTCTCTTTAGCTTCCACAGCCATTCCTATATCATGGCACATATCACAAAATATTACCATTTATCTTCACAACTTCTCTTGTATGCTAGTCTATGAAAGCAGGGGCTCTGTTTTAGTCATCTTGGAGTCACCAGAATGTAGCTCTGTGACTAACAGATAAAAAAGATATTTGTTAATGAATAATGGAGGCTTTCTGGTGCCCAGCCTCCAGTCTCCAGCTGAGGTCCAGATGAGTGGACGTCTGAGGGACCTCAGTTTGTCCATATCAATATATCCAAATTTTAATTTGTCATCTTTCCATAAGGTCTGATACCATCTTTCCGCTTCCTATTTTGGTTAATGGCAGCACCATTCATTCAGGTCAGCCAAGAAGTCTTGTTAGGTGTATCCCTTTCCTTTTCTCCTTCTTGCTTCTCTTCAGTACATGAGATCCTAAAGGCTCTACTTTAATATCTCTTGTATGCAGCCCTTGTTCCCAACCTCAGTGCAAAATAATAGGGAAGCATAACAGTGCCAAAGACAAAGTAGAACTGAAATTCAGAAATAGTAAATGACTGCGGCCCCTGGGTTACTCATTCGGTTGAGTGCCTGACTCTTGATTTCAGCTCAGGTCATCATCTCAGGGTCATGGGATCAAGCCCCTGGGCTCTGCACTCAGTGGGGAGTCTGCTTGAGATTCTCTCTCTCCCTCTCCCTCTGCCCCTCCCCTTGCTTGCATTCGCTCTCTCTCTCTCCAAAATAAATAAATAAATCTTAAAAAAGAAGAAATAGTGACTTATGAATACAAACATTTTTGAGTTCAGCATCTATATGAAATCCTAACACGATCCCCAAAATATCTGATACCTGAGTTTCAGAAGAAAGTAGTCTATTATGTCTGCAATAGTAGAATTTTTGGTTAACTCTAAAATGCTATATAAAGGGACATAATTTTATTTATAGTGATTGCACCTATGAAGTAATTCAATATAAATGATATACTTTATTTGTGTTTTCATAAATATTCTGAGTAGTTTTTATTCACCTTCTTCTTTACCTCCCTTTCTCTCTCTCTCCCCTCCTTCTGCGGAACCCAGGACAACTTGAGACTCAGTCAGGATTATTTGACTCATTCTCAGTCACCCAAGTGATGGCAGTATCCAGAATGGATGGGTCTTCTTCAACCTAAGCCAATGCTTTTCCAAATGTGTGCTTGGAAGTTGCCTGTTTTTTAAGTCCTGAATGTACTTACTGGTCCGGGTATAACCTTTTAAGAAGAATATTATCATCTGTGTTTTAAAAGATCAGTTTTATAATTGTGTGATCTTAAGTAGACACACACACACACACACAAAATCTCTATTATCTAGTCTGAAAAATGTGATATATGTGGGCAAGAGAAACTATATTATTTGCATTGTTTTCTGCTTATTAGCTATTAGTTTTCCAGGCAGGATGGTAGATTTAGAATGAAGAAGAATGGAACTTATACTCTAGTTTGGCTACTTTCTGGGTATTTGGTGTTACATAAATTGGCCTCTCTAGTCCTCATCTTTCTTACTTATAAGGTGGGAAAAATAAGACCTATTTCTATGCCTACTCTGTACCCAGCAATGTTGGTTTACCTTCCTTTTGCCATCCCTTAAATGTCAGAAAACAAATGATTTACTTATAAGAATAAATCTACATTGTTTTCTTAGTTTAGCCTAAGTTGTTTTGTTTTTATTAAAAATATCTCATTAGAATTATCTTTAAAAAAATACATGGTCAAAGATATCTGGCTAGTTTGAATGCAAACATCTAGGCTCTACAGAGTAGGCACTGAAATACTGGTCTCTGAAAATTTTACAGCATTTTAGCGTTTTAGCATAGTATATACTAAAAATGTTTTAACAACTCAATGAATGTATCATTATCATGTTAGAGTACATTTGTAGATTTCCTGAAAAAAGTTCTGCAAATCCATGCTGTATGCTCATCACAGGCTAATAAAACCCATTGTCTTTGAGTAATTACCTTCATGAACAGAATTAATTATTCTTTTTCCATTTATGCTAAATTAATCTTTGCAAATTAGGATTCTGTGTGTCAAAAGCTTTGTAAAGTGCAAACATTGATTTACTTCAGCAGGCTGGATAGAGAAATGCCTCAGAGAGTGAGAGCTTCCACATAAATATATTTCTAGCTAATTAAAGCTCTGGAATATTTGCATTTCTGTAATTATGAGTGAGGGTAAGAATCTTTAAAAACATACTATGACAAATTCAATACATACAAAAAAGTTTTAAACTACGATGCAGTGACTATCTTTGTTCATACTATATAGCTCAAGAAATAAAACTTTACCAACTAGTTGGAACTAACTCTCCACCCAAAATTTGGAGTTTAATGTGCTATGTATTCTTTCTTAAATAGACATTTATTACATATATTTGCATTCCTAAGTGATACACGCAGCCTAGATTTACATGTTTTAAAAATTTATATAAATAATATATTTTGTTTACTCCTATGCTCCTTTTTTTCCCTGCTCAATATTAGTTTACTGGGATCCATCTTTGTGGATACTAGTAACTCTAGTTCATTTATTTTCACTGCTATTATAAGTTTGCCATTATTCAGTTGATAGATAATTAGGTTGTTTTCAGATTTTTTTTTCAATTAAAAAATTGCTGCCATGGACATACTTGTACATATGTGTGACTTCTGTTAGTCATTCACATATGAATGGGATTTCTGCAGCATATGTATATGTATATATCTTTAGATATATGTATATGTATATATCTTTATGCATATGTATATATCTTTAGAAGACATTACAGTACTCCTTACCAATATGATTGTATTAACTTACACTGGCCAGCAAGTTATAAGAATTCCCTTTGGAGGGGCACCCAACTGGCTCAGTTGGTAGAGCATGTGACTCTTGATCTTGGGGTTGTAAGTTCGAGCCATATGTTGGTTGTAGAGATTACTTAAAAATAAAAATCTTTAAAAAAATTCCCTTTGTTTCACACCCTGTCTAAATTGTGCTTTAACATGACTTTTGGTGCCCAGTAGGATCAACTGGTGGTTTAATTTGCATTTCTCAGATTGCTAATGACTTAAGACATTTTAACTTATTTTTATTGGTCCTTTGCAATTTTTGTTCTTGTGAGTGGCTTTCAAAAAATATTTTCAAATTACTTTGTGATGGATAATTTTATGTGTCAGGTTGACTAGGCTAACGGATGCCTAGATAGCTGGTAAACATGATTTCTGGGCAATATGGAACTCTTTTTTGGCATATGTATGTGTGTGTGTGCGTGTGTGTGTGTGTGTTGTAATTTTCATATATTTGACTGTAATTGAGTTTCAGAATCTCATTTTATATAAAAGCCTGTACTTTCTCCAAAAAAGTAATTCTTTTTGTTGATTTATGTGGGCCCTTAAATATTTCTAGGTAGAGTTATTTTTGCTTATCATTCTAGGCATCATTTATAAAACCTTGAAACAAAAACAGAATCTTACTTTTCTTTGGTTGAGCTTACGTTTTCTTCCTTTATAAGATCTGTAGTTGGATATCAAATTGCTTTAAAAAGTGATCTATGTAAATATGTTAAAATTAGATTTTTTTTTCCCAATAAGGTTCATTGAGGAAATTTTAACAAACACTAAAGTTTTATTTTTAAAATAAATGCATAGTCCTTGCTAAGATGTACTTTCAAAAATTGTCCAATGTTACCTTCACCCTCCCTTCATTTGACGAAACTTTGACAGGTTTCTTCCTGGCTTTAGGCCTCTGACCCTCTCTTTCTTTTTTTTTTTAAATTTTATTTTATTATGTTATGTTAATCACCATACATTACATCATTAGTTTTTGATGTAGTGTTCCATGATTCATTGTTTGTGTTAACACCCAGTGCTCCATTCAGTAGGTACCCTCTTTAATACCCATCACCAGTCTAACCCATCCCCCCACCCCCCTCCCCTCTAATTTTAGAGCATTTCTTTAGGAAACTTGTAGTAATAAATTCTTTCTCTGCATCCTTTGAAATGTATAACTTTTAAAAGTCTTTTGCCAGGGAATGTCTTTTTCAGGGATCTGGGAACCATTATTTTTAAATGTAATCTTGCCAGGGGCATCTAGGTGGCTCTGTCGGTTAAGCATCTGATTCTTGATTTCAGCTCAGGTCTTGATCTTAGGGTTGTGAGATCAAGCCCCACATTGGGCTCTGTGTGCCTAGAGCCTGCTTAAGATTCTCTTTCTCTCTCCTTCAGCCCCTCTCCTCCAGAGCTCGTGTGTGCTCTCTCTTTAAAATAAATAAATAAAAATAAAAGCAAAATAAAATATGTGTATAATCTTGCCATATTCCTTGTCATAAAACCATACAGATAGGAGAAAGTTTACTTCTCCTTTGTTGCCTGGATCTCTTACCTTTTCCCCAATCATCTTATCCTTTATTTGAACCATCCATTCCCATAGTCACACCTTTGGATCTTGTCATCAACAGTAATTGCTCCACTTCCAAAATGGCTAATTCAATCATCTTTCTCCCTGACCACATTCTCTCTCTTTCCGACTTGCTTGCCCAAACAACCCCATTGCAGTCATCCTCCAGCCTCTTTGAGCCATCAGACCATTGACCTGTCCTCCCAGTTCCTCTGTTATCTACTTTCTTCATTTCTCTCCTAATCTAGGTTAGAAATCATGACCTAGGATTGCAACATTACTCTTGTCCATACCCTAAATGACTACCTACTCCTTTTGTCCTTTTCCCCACTCATCTGACAGAACTCTAATCCTGGATGAATTTAGCTATTCATTTTTTTCTGTGCCTTAGTAAGTTGCCATTTTCTGAGTATTTCTGGAAAAAGTCACATAAAAGAGAATATTAGTTCCAAGATATTCAGGTTCCACTGACTTCCCATTGGAAGTCATATTGCTTGGCAATCCAACTGCATTGCTATTCATTTTATTCTGCAATTTTCAAAATCACAATTTCAAATTTTTTTTACTCTCTTGAATATTTGAAAATCTAAAATCCTTAGTAGTTTCACCTTATTCTATTTTTCAGAGAAAAGAGAAGGCATCAGATAGAAACTCCTTTATTCTCCATATCAAATATACATACTTACCTACACCTGTATTCACCCTGTCCTTCCCTTCTGCTACATTATGCTAGTTTAAATATGCAAGTCATGAACCTGGGCTATTTTTTAATCAGCTTTATTGAAGTATAATTGATAAAATCTTCATATATTTAATGTATACAATTTGATGAGTCTGGACATATGCATACACTCATGAAACTATCACCACAACTAAGGTAATAATCATATCCAACATTTCCAAAAGTTTCCTTGTGCCCTGTTATTGTTGTTGTTGTTGTTTTTGCAGTGATAAAACTTAACATGAGATCTACCCTTTTAACAAATTTTTTAAGTGCACAATTCAGTATTGTAAATTATAGACATTATGTTGTACAACAGGTCTTTAGAACATATTCATCTTGCATAACTAAAACTTTATACCCATTGACCAGCTTCCCATTTCCCTCTCCTACCATTCCCTGGCAACCACCATTCTACTCTCTACTTCTATGAGTTTAATTGTTTTAGATACATCTTGTAAATGGAATCATGTGATATTCATCTTTCTGTGATAGACTTACTTCATTTAGCATAATGTTCTCCAGGTTCATCCATGTTGTCACATATGGCAGGATTTCCTTCTTTTTAAAGGTTGGATAAAATTCCATTGTATGTATGTACCATGTTTTCCTTATCCATTCATCCATGATAGATACTAGGTTGTTTTCATATCTTGGCTATTAATGAATAATGTTGCAAAGAATATGGGAGTGTAGATATCGTATTGAGATCCGGATTTTAATTCCTTAGATAAGTACCCAGAAGTAGGATTGCTGGATCATATGGTAGTTCTCTTTTTCATATTTTGAGGAAACTCAATACTGTTTTTCATAATGGTTGTGCTAGTTTACATTTCCACTGACAGTGTACCAGGGTTCCAGTTTTTCCACATTCTTGACAATGCTTGTTAACTTTTGTTATTTTGATAATGGTCATCCTAATAGGTATGAGGTAATATCTCACTGCAGTTTTGATTTGTGTTTCCCTGACTGAACATGTTTTCTTATACCTTTATACCTGTTGGCCATATGTATGTCTTCTTTGATGAAATGTCTATTCAAGTTCTTTGCCCATTTCTTAATCTGGTCATATATATATACATATACTATTGAGTTGTAGGAGTTCCTTATTTATTTTGGATACTTAACACTTTATCAGATATATAGTTTGCATATATTTTCTTCCATTCTGTAAGTTGCCTTTTCATTTTGTTGATTGTTTCTTTTGCAATACAGAGCTTTTTAGTTTGATGTAGTCCCACATGTCTGTTTTTACTTCTGTTGTGGACCCTTGACAATTGATGTAAACTGGATGGCATCCTGGAAAGGTGGGAACCAAGAAGATACACTCTGTTCCTTTACCTTCTTTCTGATACCACTGAATAGTCTTCTGTAGCTTTTGGCAACATTAAGTACAGAGTTCTAGGAAATGATTTTGCTTGGGATTCTAAGGGGGGTGGGGCTGAGCTGTGGCAGTCTTAAGTGGGCTGTTGATACTTTGAACTCATTAAAAGTGAACATTTTGAGAGATTTAGTATTGAACTAATACTACTAACACCTGAAGAAATCCCTTTCATGGAGATAGGTCAAGAATAGCTGCTCAAAGAACCTCTGTACATATGGGCTGCAAAACTCCCTCTCAACAGAATAAGAATAATCTCAACAGAATAAGAAATTGAAGAGATATTTATTTCTTTAGAGTCTTAACTCACAAAGACAAGATAATTTAATTTCAGACTTTATATCCTTTGGATTTCCATATCTTTGGGCTTTAATTTGCAAACAGATTTAATCTTCAGATTTTATTTTTTCCATGGGAATTTGATAGTGTGGGCTTCATACCCAAATTTGGGACATCTTAATTTGTTGTAATATGAGGTATCTTTATGTTACCATTTTGGAGGGTAGTTGGAAGCTGTCACCATCCTGTCTTTGCCTGTGCTGCAATCCTAGCTTAGACCTTTGGTCAACTAGACCTATGGTTGACCAGTGTTCTCTGTGACTAGATGGAGAAATATGGGATTCGGTATCAGGGAAATCACTGTTGTCCTCAATATTTCCAATGGAGTTTTAACCAACAATAATGCTCATAATTTGGTCCCCAGATTCCTCATTCCATGGTCTCATAATTGATTAATCATGTCTTACCTGGATTCTTTCAGCTTCCCTTCTTGCCTCTGCTGTGTATTCTCAACACAGTAGCATGAGCAGTTCCTTTGACATAGGTCAGAGCAGGTGGCTTCTCTGCTCCATGCTCTCTACGTACCTTGCCTAGAGTTAAGCCAAAATTGATGCAGTGCTCTATCAGGACCTCATAGACCGCACTGTCTTTGCCTCTGTGACTTCATCTCTTAGACCAGTTCCCATGACCACTTTCCTTCTCACCCTCTCTTTCCCGCCTTACTGCCTTGTTCGTGTTCCTTTAACACCAGGGCCCCTGTACTCTCTGATCCATCTTCCTGGAACACTCTTCCCCAGCTGTTTGCATGCTCAGCTGCCTCCCCTCCTTGGAGTCTGAGCTCAGATAGCACCTCAGTGAAGCCTTCTCCATCTGCCTAGTTTAAAGTTGCGCTTCCATCCCTCATCCACCCCATGCCCGTGCTTCGCTTTGTTTTCTTCATAGCCTTTATCACTCTCTGGTAACTACATATTGTGATGATTTATTTACTGTTTATCTTTTCTTAAGTAGAAACTAACTCAGTGAAGGCAGGAGGTATTGTCTGTTTTGTTCACTGCTATACCTCTAGCACATAAAATGGGTTCAATAAAAATATACCCAGTAAGTGAATAAACCACTCTGGGTGGTTTCTTTCTATATAAGAAAGTGAACTGTAGAGAGTCAGGTTACTGAGAAGAGAGGAAAGTGAGTAAACTCAGATATCAAATATAAATCAGCCCTCTTTCAGAAATGATGTTCTAGTCAACAATTTGTTCAAATATAAGTTGACTTATAGATAACTTATAACTTATAGATAACTTAATAATCTAGCCTAAGAACTTACTAATTTGCAGATAGCCCAAACATTAAAATGTGTTTTTCAACACTGTACAATAGTGTTGTCCCTAAAAGCATCCCTGAGGCACACTGAGTGACTCTGAAGATTTTTATAAATATTTCAAGGGATAAAAAGAAATGCTTCGGGGCTACATGCATTTTCATGTATCCTAAGTCCTTGAAAATTGGCAACCTACATAGGGTTTGTAGTATGAATCTTAGTGAGTCAGGAGATTCAGTTAACCAGAACACTTTGTTTATGCATTCAAAGGTGTTTATCAAGTGTCTACTAAATGCCAACCCCTCAGGTCAGCCATTGGTGGTACAGAGGTGGGCAGACATGGTCCCTGCCTGTGAGGAGTGAGCATTCTGGAAGTAAGAAGGTTTACTGTATTTTATTTCTTATCTCATCCTCTATGTTGGAGACTGGTACTCTTGTGTGACTGTCAAACAGACTTTTGCATTTAGGAAAAGCATGTGTTAAAGTTAATTCTCTTTCTCAAGATCACTTCCTAGTAGAGAATATTCTCAATTTTGAAATTACGATTTCTAAATATGCAACATCCTCTGCATGTTTACATGTGGCCTCTGCAACTGTGGTTTTTCTTTTTTTATATCCACTTACATCCTATATCCGATCTCATTTCCTTATTTAAGAAAACGTAGCAGTATTTCTTTGCTGTGGAACAGTGGCCCCAATTAGTGTACGTCATGTTGCTTAGAGCATGAAACTGGTGTGCTGATGAGAAAATTTATCTGACACACTTCTTTCCATTTTTGGGCTTATCACATCATTCTAATTACATTAATTTCCTTTGTTAAATCAATTGAAGTCTACATTTCTCCTTACTTCTTTATCATCAGCCTCTGGAGGCAGTGATCCACCTGTGATACAATATAACTGGAAAAAAATTGTGGCTGACATTCTTGCTCTGGCTAAAGGCCATGCCTGACAATGTGTGGTCTCTTCTTCTATATGTAACTAACAGAGCATGTCAAACACTACTGAATGTGGAATAGAAATAAATACTTGTTAGATATTAACAGATTAATTCTTTTAGCCTGAATGTGTTTGTCCCCCATCTCTGTTTGTCTCCCAGAATTATGACATTGCTTGAATTGATAGGTGAACACTATCAAAGACAGGTTTGATTTCTTAAAAAGATAGTTAATTTAATTCATATTATGAGTGAACTGATGAATTGTTAGGGATGATCTTTTATCCTGGGGACCCTATAAACGTGGGGATTATTGTAGACACAAGAGAGGCATTTTGAGATATTAGCAAGAACTCTGGATTAAGGGTTGGAAGATTACACCAATAAGTGGTTTTGTAGTGTTGACCCAGACTTTTAACCTGTGTGTCTTATTCCTCTTTCAAAAGATCGAGCTGTCTCTTGCCCAATCTAATGTGTCAGGATTTTGGGAATATAATGAGAAGAACCTTTGAACATTATAAGAACCATGACTATACAAATGTTTTAAAAGTGGTTAAAAGTGATATTTGTGCAAATACAAGATATTTCTTATCATCATTACCTGTTATGTTTTCATTACTTTTAGGCAAATGTTAGCATTAGAAGAGTCTGAGACAGATTAATAAAAAGGCAAGATTTGCTGCAATCAGATGAGTCAATGAAAGAAGATGTTTGTAGTTAGACATTTTAAAATATACTTCTAGGTTAAGATTATAAATGGTACTTGGTGATGATGGCTTTTTATGGAATTAAAATATGCTACCTCATTACTGATTGCAAATTAGGAAGCAAAAATAATTGCTTGTGTTTACAGTTCTCAAGTAGAAATCACTCTTCTGGCCATGCTGTGAAGATTTAGAATGTTTTGTTCTTCTAAGTCCCCAGTTTAGGATTAGGTTCCAGAAGTTCATTCTAAGTAAACTTTTTGGAGCAGAGAAAACCGTTTTGTTCTTCAAATGAAAACAAAACAAGAAAACAACAACCCTGCATGCTCTGGGAGTTTCCACTTTCTTGCCTTTGCTCATACTTTTCCACCTGCCTAAAGGAGTTTGAATTTTCCTCATTCATCAAGGCCCAAGACAGTGAGTCCTCTTAGAGCAGAGAGCACATAATATTCATTTGTGAGAACTGCAGTATCCTCAGCTTTTCCAGCCCACCAGGCCATCCTTTCCTTTCACGTGCAAATGTGATGGCAAGAGCCATCCCTCCCATCCCCAGGAGGATGAGGGGTCTAGCTTTGTTTCTGTTGCTCGGAGCGTTCTGCGGGGGAGGATCTTTGGCCCTGGTTGTTGCTTTGTCCTTCTCTGAGTTGCTACTCTACATTGCTCTAGGATTCCCCTAAACGCTGGCACAGCACCCCAAATTACCCAATGAGAGGCTGTGACCTTAACACTTTGCAGAAGAGGAATAGTTAATGTTGGGTGTCAGAGAATATGCTCCTGAATGCTGTCAGCCAGACCTGGCACAGGGCTTCACCACGATTTCTTCATGTCCACCTTCCATTGCCTTCGTGTTGCTGAGACCCCTTTCCTTTTCCCTGTGGAATTCCCCTCAGTCTTGCCCTTGGTTCTCAGAGCCAAAGCCCAGTACCCCTGCTTCCTTCTTCTGGTGGATCGATAAACAAGAAAAAAAATCAGTTGACCTAATCTCTCAGAAACCTGCTGCTATCTGTATCCTCACTAATTTACACAACAAATACAGAATAATTAGCATATCTTTCTGAAGTTTTGGATTATTTTACCCATGTTTACAGTTGTTTCAGAGCTGCAGAAAAAGGTGGCCAGTAGCTGTAAAACTGAAAGTACTCACCAGAGTGGTCTCTTGAGAACAAATGGGAAATTGGTTTTTCCGCCCTTAGAAGTCACAGGAAATAAATTGCTTTCTGGCAATTTAAAAATAGTGATGTTGTCTTGTTTTTAATAATGAAGAGTGAAGAATAACTTCCTATGTTTCATCTCCAGCATAAACCTAGTTGATACTATGCACTGGATTCCTGTTTGTTGATGAATAATTGAATGAATAAGCAATAAATGGTGTTTATCAAACCTTTCCTAATTGTCTTTGTTGGAAAGAGCTTCGCTTTCATTAACCAGAGCATTTTATATATACCTTTCTAATTTTTTAAAATCACTTTCTGATATGTATTATGGTTATTTGTGTCCATGTTGTGTTCCTTACTGTAATGTAAGTGCATTGAGAAGAGTAAACATATGTTTTCATTATTGTATATTTCATCCATATACCATAACTTTCCACATTTTCTATAATATATGTCTTAGTGATTTTGATATCCAGGTAATTCTGTTTGTTTTTGCATCCTTCCATCTGTTCATCCATCCATCCATCCATCATTCATCCATCTGTTTCTTAGAGGGGCATGACAAGAAAGCCATTTTGGCATATTACTTAAGGATGCAAGCTCTGGAGCCTCAGTTTTCCCATATATAAAAAGCAAATAATAAATGTACCTATGTCATAAGGTGATTGTTAGAATTGAATGAGTGAATACATGCAAAGAGCTTAGCACAGGGCTAGGTCCATAGCAAACACTCAGTAAATGTTAGCTGTGATTGTTGTTATTAATTCAAGAAAAAAATGGAAAGTGCATATTTGTCAGAACATAGTGGGGGTTGAGGGCAGGGAAGAATTAATCTTTATCCTACAGAGGTACACAATCTAGTAGGAGAGACAGACAAGTCAAGGGAAACACAAGGGTAAAGAGTGCTTCTGCTCATGTACAGAGTGAATGATGGGACCAAAGGTGGGCTAGCCTGGGGACAAGAGGCTGGGTCAGAAAGGTTTCTTGAAATAGTGATTCCTGAGCTATATAATCAAATTGAAGCCAAAATGTAGTTAGTTAGCTATAATAGTGAGTGGAAAAATACTTATTCAGTATGAATAATAGAGAAAAACAGGAAAAAAGTGGTGAAATTGAATAAAAAGTCATCTTCCAATGTAGATTTATAAAGTTCACAATTGAGGAAGTAGTGATTAGATAGAGCATTCTTGGTGTTTTATATCATTTGGCAGGAGAATTGGGGCCTAGCAGAAGAGCAGTGCCCCAGGGGGCCAGAACCCAGGAGAAGGGCCTTGAATGAATAGTGTGCAAAGTTGGGTACAGTCAGAAACCACACCCATTCGCGGCTAGACCCCTTCCAACTTTATATAGAGTGGGGACTGAAAATCAGTTACCTGAAGCTGGCCTGTAGTGGAGAGAGCTCAGGGTGGAAGCTGTGGGTTTTGTGCCTATGGACACATTAGTTTGGGGTTGTAGAAGACTCCTGGTAGGAAGCAAATGCTTTATTTTTGTATAGTTTTGTTTTTTTCTTGAAAGTATAGTTGACATACAGTGTTATATAGTTTCAGGTGTACAGCTTAGTGATTCAGCAATTCTATACTATGCTCACTATGGTAAGTGTAGTCACCATCTGTAAAGAAACACTTTCTAAATGGGTCTCTTGGTTGAGGCACTGTATAGGTCTGGCAGAGCCTAGCCTGCAGGTGACAAGATATTAATTGAGGGAAGACAGACGGGGATAGACAAATTTGGCCAACAGTTCCTGATTCACCTGGCATATAAAGAATAAAATGTAAAGACAGATTCCTCCACAAACACTCCATATTGAACATGTACAAAATTACCTTCATTGTCTTTCTTTTCTTTTCCTCAATCAACTCTTCTTGCCATCTTTAGCTTGGATAGTGTCAATGCTCTCTACATTTGCTGCCTATATAATGTCTATCTGTATGTGTTTTTTTAATTAAAATTTTGTTTCTTAAAAGATTTTATTTATTTATGAGAGAGAGGGAGAGAGAGAGCACATGGGCTAGTGGCACATGAGCGAGTGGGAGCAGGGGGAGGAGCAGAGAGAGAAGGGCAAGCAGACTCCGTGCTGAGCACACAACCCGACTTGGGGCTCGATCTCATAACCCTGAGATCATGACCTGAGCTGAAATCAAAAGTCAGGTGTTTGACTGACTGAGCCACCCTGGCCAGGTGCCCCGTCTTTTTTTTTTTTTTTTTTTAATTGAGGTATATTGACGTTAGTTTCAAGCATAACAACAGTGATTTGGCAAGCTTACACATTATGATCAACACAAGTGTGGCTACCATTTGCCACCACATAACAGTATTATGGTACCATTGACTATTCCCTCTATCTGTCTTGTCATTCTCTTTTCATCTTCTTTCATCTCTTTTGACCAATCTGTCAAAAAGTCCTGGTGATTATGTTACTTCGAAGTCTCTGAACTGGGCACTTCCTCCAATCTACCATATCACTTGCCCTGGAACAGGCTCTGGCTACCTGGACTATCCCAATAGTTTTCTTACAACTGGCTCTGTACCTTCAGTTTCTTTTATACAAGCCAGATGGTAAACAAACTTAGGCTTTGTGGCCATCCAGTCTTTGTTGGAACAACTCCAGTCGGTCATTGTAGCATGAAAGCAGAGAGATAATATGTGAACAAATGGGTGCAGCTATGTTCCAATAAAATTTTAATTATAGACATTGAAATTTTAATTTCATATAATTTTAGGTAACAAAATATTATTATTTTCATCTAAAAATCTTTTTAAAAACATATAGGCTATTTGTAGCTCACAGAAAAACAGGTGTGGGCCAGATTTGACTGGCAGACTGTGTTTTTCTGTCTTTCTTTTTACTGCCATGACCTTTCCAACAACTGCAGAAAGAAGTTTAAATTGCTCATCAGCACACACTAGCCCCTTCACTGCATGTGTCTACAACCTATATTTCTATTCTCATCTCTAATCTTTCCCCCTGACTCTGATATTACCTAGGTTTTTGTCACATTAGATTGTTGTTTGTAATCCTAAAAATACTTCAAGGACTTTAACACCTTTAGGCCCTTCTGCACGTTGTTCTGTCAGAAAAATTCTTCTTTCCATGATTTGTCTAATTAACAGACTTCCGTAAGACACACATCATATGTTGCATCTTTATGATTGCTTTCTCTGAATCCACAACTCAGCAGAATTAATTTCTCTTTTATTTGTATTCCCATGGTACCTTGTACATTTGTGTTTTTTCCCCATAGAGATTATCACATTGTGTTTTAAAAAATTACTTAGTTTTTTTCTTCTTGGCCATAAGCTTCTTAGCACATAGGAAAGTGTTCAATAAATCTTTGTTGAACAATAGGATGACTTAGCCATATTATCCATTGTTGCCAAATTGCTATTACCATTCTTATGTTATTTCTAAGATTAAATAATGGAGAAAACATTGGAGAAAACAATGATTTGCATAATCTAAAATATGCCAATAACTAAGTCACAGCAAAGAACTCAACAATTACTCTGTCTTCTTTTCTAATTCAGTAAACTTTATTATGGTTCTTTTTTTTCCAAGGACTTATTCTTATTTTTGTCTCTTTCTTGGAAAATATTCTTCTAGCTCAGTGTATCTGGTAAGCATAATATCAGCCTTCTACAGAAAATCAAGAAGGCTCTGACGTTGTGATAGAGGGCTCCTGGAGATACCCCCAAATATTTCTTTTACCTCCTGGTCGGTATCTTACATTTCATACTGGCATATTCATCATTTTAGCTAGAGTTGTTTTGTTTTTGTTTTTTCCTTTCTGAAATTGGTCTTAGTAAAAGGAAGATATACCTGAGAGAAGTAACACATGCAACTTCTATTAGTCATGTACATTTTAGTATGAACTGGAGGTGGGGGGGGCAACAAGTTCCATATGGAGGATTTTGAACACACAAAAATCCTAAACTCTTTGGGGTTTGGATAAAGATCATTTTCTTGAAGATAATCATACTCTGTCATATCATGGCAAGAGCATCTGTATAGAGTAATAAATTAAAGTGATATTCTGTCTCTTCAACATGCAATGTCCCTGAATACTTAAAGTCTTGGGGGTAAATTTGCATATACTTTTTCTTCATATAACAGAATGTGGCAACTTTCATGTTAAGATGAACTCTGTAATTACTAATAATGCTTTTTATGAAAAGAATTCCTCTCTCAGTTTCCCTGTCACTTTGGCAATTATTGTGGGACCTGCTGCATTCAGTGTTTGTCTTTTTACTATCATCTATATTCCTGGCATGTTTGACCTTAAGTGATGAATAGAAGTTTATTTGCTCTCATAGGTAAGAGTTTGAGGGGTAAAAGGAAGAAAGCCTGTTTCTACCTCCTTGATACTTTATAGTTTTATAGCTGACATTTTTGGACTAGTAATGTGTTTCTCAGTTACTTGGGTTTGAACATATGAGAACTTAATACTTTAGTTATTCTTTAAAGCTGATACATGCATTTTTAAAATCTTTTTTGTGTCTTTACTAGTGAGAGGAATGCTCCTAAAAATGTTCTTTGTTGTTCATATTCCTTGATTCTTTCAATGTATCTTACTGACTACATTTGCAGTCTCTGAAGCTCTGTTCATTTTTTTCTTCCTTAGTATATTTTCTGTTGTTCAGATTGGATAATTTCTCGTGTCCTTCATGTTCACTAATTCTTTCTTCTGTCCTCTCCATTCTACCTTGAACTCATCCAATGGGTTTTAAAATTTCAGTTATTGTACTTTTAGTTCTCAAATTCTCCCTTTGGTTTTTCCTTATGTTTTTTATTTATTTGCTGAGACTATTTTTTTCACTTGCTACATTGTGTTTGTATTTGTTCTTTAGTTGCTTTAAATTTTTTGTAAGATATTTCTAATGTCTCCCTTAGCTTAGTGTTGGCATTTGTTGATTGTCTCTTATTCATTTAAGTTGTGATTTTCTTGGTTCTCGGTATGACAAATAATATTTCAATTGAAATTTGGACATTTGGAGTATTATGTTATGGAACTCTGGGTTTTCTTTAAATCTTCTGTTTCACCTGGCTTCCTCTGGCACCAATCCAGCAGGGGATGGGAGAGTTATGCCTCATTACTGCCAGGTGGGGGTAGAGGTCTGGATTCTCCGCTAAGCCTCTATTGACATGAAGGGTTTGGGGTAGGTTAGGTGAAGACTCTATACATCTCTGTTGGGTAAGGGTAGGAGTTCTGGCTCCTCACTAGGCCTTAGCTGATACCACCCTGGCTGGGAGGGGGCAGGAGTGCCTTGTTACTTGGGTGGGAGTAGAGGGGAGTTGGAGAGGGACTGATCTTGTTAGTTATGGGTAGAGGTGAAAGTCTTGGCTCTTCACTAGGCTTCCTTGACACCATGTCAGCAGTAGGGAGGAGGGAGGGTTCTTCATTACTTATTACTATTGGATGCTGGTTGGACAGGAAGGGTTATTGTCAAAAAGTTTCTTTTTTTCTGGCCTGCCCCTTTCCTGACACTTTGGCGTTAGAGAGCAGGCTTTTTGCTGAGGCTTTCAAAATGTGCAAGCTCATTGATATTCCCAAGTTGCTGGTTTCTCCACCTCCAAATCTGGAATATATGCGACAAAAAACCCCAGGGAGCCAACCATTGCATCACTTCTTGGGACCCAAGACCCCTAGCCAGTCTTACTTCTTCTCTCCACCTTTCAGAGTCTTCTTATGTTTCTGATATGTGTATATACAAAAAGTCTGGAGTTTTTAGTTATACTTAGTGGGAGGAATAGGGAAAGGTACTTGTATTCCATCTTTTCAAAAGTAGAAGTCAGACAACTGAGAATTCTGACTTAAGTACTTCTGAATATTTGAGGTTTGCGCACATTTTCAGCCATATCAAGCCAAATTACTCAAATAAATATAGTAAAACTCTTTTTCCCAACTTGTGATATACATCCATTATATCACAGAGGTAGAAAAGGAAAACACTTTCCAAATTTCTCATATAACAAGCTGATACTATCTTAATGAGAATAATTTTTATTATTTTATCATGACATCTGATAAAATACTATTAATGTTTAATGTCCCATTTGGATATAAAATATATCTTTCACATAGTCTACATATTAATGAGGTTGAGTCAGTTATATTAAAAGTGAATCTGAATTTAGATGCCTACGTATTTTTACCAAAGGAGAAAATTGCAATGCATGATGAAGATAACCAAATGGATAGACTTTTTTTTTTTACCTTTCAACCAGTAGCCTAAGGATAAACCAAGACAAAATTTTCATAGGAATGAAATGTATCAATTACAGTGAAGCCACAATATAAGTTTTCAGCACATTTCACATATCATAGCATTCTTGATCTTAAGTTCAAATATTACATAAATACTAAGTATTTACCATGCAACCACAAGCTGCCTAAAACACTATTGGATGTTATACAGTACAAGCAAGTGTTTGTCATATCTATTCTGCTTAGCCTCTTGTTGTCCTTTTCGTGTGTCTGTAGCACATGGTGGCTTGGGAAGCTGTCTGTAGACATGGAGGAACTTTTCAAGCTGTAGTGCTAAGTGATCTGTGAAGGAGCCAATCTCCCATCTGGCTGGAGAGTCAGTACATCACTGTATAAAACTAAGGCAGGTTGTTTTATATATCAGGTCTTGAGGAGTCATGCTAGGGTACCTTTGGGAGGTTTTGATTATATGAGTTGTTATACCAATTGCTCATGGCCATAGCTGTCTTGGGCATTCCAGTGAGAGTGTTAGAAATTAATCCTGTGGCAAAATACAGTGGATCAAACTGAATTGCTGTTACGAGTCTCAGAATGTAGAAGGGAAACAAAATAAGAAAGGACCAGAGAGCACCTTCACTGGGTAAATTCCCTGGTAGCCCCATCAAGGAGATGTGGACATTTTTAAACTCGTCCCTAATCAGCTCTATAGACATGGTCTGTGAGCTTTAGTGGACATGTTTTCATGTATTATCTTAAAAGCAAAGTAAAGCTAGTCCCTTCTGGGTGCTGTTAACTTCTACTGAGAGGCTGTAAAAGTGCTAGCAACTGCAGATGCCTTTTTAATGTACATTGACTGAAATCCCAAGAATAGCAGGCCCTCAGTTTATGAAGTTTTCATTGACGTTGTGTGTCCCCCCAAATGTACAGTTTGTGTTACAAACAAGAGCCTCCACTTGATGTTGATTCATTGTAAATTTATACCATGAAAAAAAAAAAAGATACCACTGGAAAATGCACTGAGGATGTCAACTAAGAATAATATACCATATTTATGGTTTCCCTCTTTTCATTGCTGTCAGTATACTGAAGCATTGTATTCATGTTGAGGAAGAGTAGATTGGCAAAGGGAATGGATTAAAAGACATTTATGTATCTCATATTGTATCACTGGTAGGTTATTTCTGTTTAAAAGTATGTGATTTCATGAAGCTGATTGCTTTTTTTTAATCTTTACTTTTTAAAAATTGAGTTATAATGGACATAGAACATTGTATTGGTTTAAGGTGTACAGTATAATGATATAGGTAGGTACTGAGAAATGATTGCCTGAAGGTTAGTTAACATCTATCATCTCACAATAGTTACAGATTATTTTTTCTTGTGATGAGAACTTCTAAGCTCTACTCTCTTAGCAACAAAACTGATTGCTTCTAAACAAATGTACCAAATTGGTATTGTTTCCTATGAAAAGAGAATGCTTCCAAATGCTGCCGTTACAGAAATATCCTGGGCTTTCTGGTTCCTAATTGCTTTCTATAGTAAATATACATGAAAATGAACATCCTCCACTGTAACAAATCTTCAGGTTTTGAAGGTAGGTTGCAAAATTGCTTGAGACAAAGTTTTTTGAATTAAAAATGAGTGTAATATTTGAAAATTGCCTGGTAGTTTGAATACTAGGAACTGGGGTACTTTCATTACTTGGAAGCCAACCACTAAGCCAGTTTCCTACTTTGTGTTTTATTCTGTAAAAGTTTTTCAGTTTTCTACATGATGGAATTGGTTGACTCTTTTGACTTTTTTTTTTTTTTAAAGATTTTATTTATTTATTTGACAAAGACACAGCGAGAGAGGGAACACAAGCAGGGGGAGTGGGAGAGGGAGAAGGAGAAGGAGGCTTCCCACTGAGCAGGGAGCCCGATGCAGGGCTCGATCCCAGGACCCTGAGATCATGACCTGAGCTGAAGGCAGATGGTTAACAACTGAGCCAGCCAGGTGCCCCAACTCTTTTGACTTTCTGTGATGAGTTAAACATCAGTGATGCCACTGAAGGTGTGTGGAATGCTCACTAGAATGCCTTCTCTTGTAATTTGGAAATAATTGCTTTCTTGGTCTTGGGCAAATTGTAGTTACTGCTGCGGATAGGGATTTACATCCCCCATAAACACTATATCTCAGTGCCCCTGCCTTCCTCAGGAGCACACTGTTTTATGCTTTTTTACTTTTCTGTCTCTGTCATTCAAAAATTCAAGCCTCAGTTTTTGTAGAAAGTGTTTTAGAGTTTGTTGTCTTTGAGAGCATGTCTTGAGGGACACCTGGGTGGCTCAGTCGATTAAGCATCTGCCTTTGGCTCAGGTCATGATATCAGAGTTCTGGGATAGAGCCCCACTTAGGCCCCCTGCTCAGCGCACGCAGTCTGCTTCTCCCTCTCCCTGTGCTCCTCCTTCTGCTCATGCTCTCTCTCTCTCAGATAAATAAATAAAATCTTTAAAAAAAAAAAAAAAAGACTGTGTCTTGAACCACTATTTTAAAAGAGACAATTGTGTACTTGAAAGTACCAAATCTGACCTTTTCAAGTTTTCTGTCTTCTGAGTGAGATTATGGTCACGTGTGTCCTAACTTCCCTCTTTTTTTTTTTTTTTTTTTTGGTAAGCACTGTGGTCGAAGAAGTCACATGAATGACTTTAACAAGATTTAGGGAAACAGTGAAAAAGATCTAAACCAAGTACGATGGGAGGTCAAAAGAGGGGTGGATTCCCTGTGCCTACTAGGATTGGGAAAAGTTTTATGGAGACAATGCCCTTTAAACTAACTTCCACAACAGCAAGTGAATGGGGAGGAGGGAGTTTCCTAAGAGAAAGAATTAGTAGGTGCAAAATCAGAGCAGATTGAAAGTAAATTGTTTTTTGGACAACAGAAAATCATGTCATAATGGGATTGAACCATGGCGTGTGTGTGTGTTTGGGGGGCGGGGAGGTTGTTGGTGGTGGAAGATATCTTGTGGCTGTGGATCTTAGGGTGACAGGAGATGTAGAGAACAGTGGCTGCTGATCTGTGTTTTCCACTGCAAAATTATAGCATTTAAAAATTTTCAAAGAAAAAAACTGTTTCAGTAGTATCCTCTGAATTTAACTCAGTTGGAAAAGATGGGTTAGCAGGTCTCAGGGAGAGTTCTAGGGCTCAGAAAATTGGAATGAATTGCTCCATGGTTCTGGGAAAAAAGTCAACCACAGGTCAGTGGAGATTTGCTCTGCCACTTACTTTCATAAGATTTAGCAGGTAATTGTGCCCCAGAATTGACCTTTATTATTAGTCTTAACAGTTAAGCTAGGGCTAACTCTTTATAATCTACTGTATAAAGCCATTTTTTTAAAAATAAGGAGACTACAGAATGCTTTCTGCATTTATTTCCTGAAAAGTTCTTTTCTGCTTTCTTTACCATGAATGCGGCTTTGTTCTCTTTCTGGTCTTTGTTGTTTGCTTTTTGTGGTCCTTTTTCAACCTAGTGTTAGAGAAACAAGACCCACAGGTGTTCAAACACTGCAAAGAAAATGTATCTAGGATCTTGTCAGTCATCTGCCAACATCTGGCATGGACATCTTAATTTTTTAGATGCTGTACTGGGTTCACGTTCCTTCTGGAACCTAAGAATGTGACCTTATTTGGAAATAGGGTTATTGTAAATGTTATCAGTTAAGATGAGACCATACTAGAGTAGGGAGGATCCTTAATCCAATAGGACTGGTGTCCTTATGAGAAGAGAAGAGACACAGAGACACAGCATGTGATGATGGAGGCAGAGACTGGCCAGATATGTCCACAAGTGAAGGAACACCATGGGTTGCCAGCAACCCTGGAAGCTGGGAGAGGTGCTTAGAACAGGTTCTCCCCTAGAGCCTTTAGAGAGAGCATAGTCCTGCTGGCACCTGGCATTCAAACTTCGAACCTTGAGAGAGAACTGTGAGAGAATGAAT
Source organism: Mirounga leonina (assembly GCF_011800145.1). NCBI lineage: Eukaryota > Metazoa > Chordata > Mammalia > Carnivora > Phocidae > Mirounga > Mirounga leonina. The sequence continues at coordinate 15,396,604 of NW_023270854.1, read as the reverse complement.
TTCTGTTGTTATAAGCCACCTAGTTTGTGGTCCTTTGTTATAGCAACGCTAGCGAACTAATACAGGTGCCACTGGCTTCTTCAGACAATTCAGGGCTAAAAGCCCCTGATCATTGTAGACTTTTCAGATGCCTGTGTAGACATTCAAGGGGTAGATAAAAACAGAATCGGGAAGGGCAGGGTGGTGTTAAAGATTGGGGAACATAAACACAATCTGATTAATATGGTAATTTAGATTGCTACCAAACAATCAGAAAAAGTTAAATGACTCAGTCTTTGACTGATTCTTAAAGATTTGTTGACTATGAGAGGCAGGCTTTAGAAAGTTTACTTGATGGTGGGGGAGGGGAATGTAGCCATTCATATATTGTTGTAGGATTATTTGAATTTGGAAGCTTTGCTCAGGTAAAATTGTCCAGGTCGAGTGATTCCAGTATGAGCCAAGATAGAGCTCGGCTGACCATTTCAATCTGGTGCTGGAGTTGGCCATTTCCTGAATTGGGTTCTGTGTTAGTTTTCTAGGGCTGCCATAACAAAATACCACAGACTAGTGGCTTAAATACAGAGATAGATTTCCTCACAAATAGAAGATGATCAAGGAGGCTAGAAGTTAGAGATCAAGGTGCAAGCAGAATTGGTTACCTCTGAGGCATCTCTGCTTGCTTTGCAGATGGCCACCCTCTTGCTGTCTCTTCACATGGTCTTCCCTTGGTGCATGCATGGCCCTGGTGTCTATTTGTCCAAATTTCCTCTGTTTATAAGGATACCAATCAGATTGGATTAGACAGCCCTACAGCCCTGTCTTAACATAATTACCTCTTCAAACATCTTATCTTCAAATACAGTCATATGCTGAAGTACTGGGGGTTAGGACTTAAACATGAATTTTGGGGAAGGGGGCACAATTCAGGTCATAATAGATATCTAGGAAGGGTTCAAGATAATTGAGATGTACTTCTGTGTCTGATATCGGGAAGAATGAAAATTTGAAGAGGAAAAATCTCAGAAGAATGAAATATATTGACACTGAGGATATCAGTTGAACATATTCTGTAGTTAAATGAGTGTTTCTGAGTTCCTACTCAGAATGAAAAAAATCTACCATTGGATAATCCAAGGGTAGCTGATTTAGTCATACATTTTCTCATAAATGAAACAGCAGAACAGTAACTGAAGATTTTAAATGAGATCAGAGTCACTGACGTTTACTTCAGAAAGAATTTAGCTTCTTTATGACATTTCCAAGCTTTACTCTTTTCTCTGATTTCTTATCAGATTGTTTTGTTCATCTGTATAAATGCTCAGCAAGAACAATGCAGGGATGTTATGATTCTCATCCCCATCTGGAAATGTAATAGCATAGTGCACAGTGTCTGCCCATAAAGAACAAACACTAATAAAGCTTCTGAGAAGCAGAATAATTTAGATAAAGTGCCACCCCAAGTGTTGTGAAATGTGGATTCTACAGTTTTCTTACATTAAATACATGTTGTAAGACTTAGCTCTGACCTTTTTATCCCAGTGCTGAGTAACTGAAAGACCATCTCCTAAATCAGATTTTAGCATGATAGGAAATATATCCCCATATTGATTGTCCTGTCAAAATTATGCCATAATAGAATACATGTCACTTGGGGGCATCACCAGCAACGTGATAAGAGATGGTGGAGGTGGAGGTGCAATATCAGAACTCCAGCTAGGTTAGTGATGTCTGAGGGATGTAGGTCTAGAAAACAGGATACATTTTCCAGAAGAGTAATACTCCTCATTTTATGGAGTGTGCCGGGCATTGTTTTAAGTGCTTTACAACTGTGAACCTTCCTAAGGTAGGTACTTCTTATATCTACTGATAGGGGAAGAAATGGAATCACAGAAGGGCTAAGGAAATTGCCTGAATTATACACCTAGTAAATGACAAAGCTGGAATTTGAACACAGGAAGTTGAAGTACAGAGTCTGCACTCTGCACTCTCAGCCACTCTGCTCTACTGTCCTTCATAGAAGCAAGGCTAATAAAACTCTCTTTGTTACCACCATACAAGGGTGTGATCAAAGGGCCATCAAGCCCAAAGGCAAGGAGAGAAGTATTAAGAGGTCTTTAGCTTAGAATGATACACTGAGTTTGGAATCTGGGTGGTCTGCAATAAGGGATGATTAACTTCTTTAAAAAATCTAGTCGACAGGTGTAGGAAACTCCCCATAGAAAAGAGCCATGTTGAAAAACGAGTCCAAGTTCTCCTCTTGCCTTCTCGCCAATGATAGAACATATTCTCAGTTTGTGGAGGTCTGAAACCTGAATATGATGGCAAATGGGGATGTCTGGATAGATCTAGAGTGTGAAGGGGGTGTGAGAAGAGATCCAATTCTCTGGTGAGATTCTAGCTTTTATGGTCTTTCAAGGCCTCACCATAGCCTTGGGGCTGATGGGGCTGATGAACAAACAAGATGCCGAGGGTTGGAAGAATGCACCCAGCCCCTGTAGAGGGTTGTCCCTGTAACCACACAGCTGAGCTCCCAGTTCCTGCACTGCCAGACGTGGCCACTGAGCGGATTCTAGCTTCCATTTAAGGCAGTCGATGGATTGCCCCATCAATGGCTGACTTGGAGCTGTCTGAACCTCCTAGATAATTAAATTCCAGATTCAGCTTTTCCCAGTTGCTTTTTTCCCTAGCTTTGGCTCTGACATCTTCTGGTCAAATAATTCTTTTCCTGCTCCCACCACTAATCTGGCCTTGGCCTCCATCATTGCCCCATCTTGGCCCACATAGTTATGTTGTCAACCTCCATGTGGAACAAGACCATACCCAGTCACTTAAGCGGCTTCCTGACGTTATAGCTAACTCTCTTGAAAGTATTCCTGGCTCTGGGTGTGCCCTCAGCCCTGGCAGGGAGCAGCAAGCCCATGCAACAACAACAAAGACTGCACTGTTGCAGAAACTTGAGTTTTTATAGCAGCCTTTTAAGTAGTTTATAGAAAATTAGCTCAGTGCAGCAGAATGTGCTTAGTACTCTGGTAATAAATACGAGAATCACCTCATGGGACTTTAACTATGACCCATAAAGGTGACTACGTTTTAATCTGTCATTTATCAAGTTGAGTAAAAAAGTGTAGAATCATAGCTCCTGAATGTTAAAGCATATTCAGTTTTCAAATGAAAATCCATTTACTTTTATTTGTTTAATCATGGAAGTGGGATTCTAATTCCCACTGGAATATTTCTTATAGGAAATATTTCCACTTCGAGCTGGAGTTAAATTGACTACCAGTTCATTTTGGATTTTGCAATTTTTTTTTTTTGCCGTTGAAAATCAAGTTAGATTTTTCTGTCTACTTTTCCAGGAAAAATTCCTCTTTCTGAAGGTTGTGCTTTGCTCAGGTTAGTGTCTGGCTCCTTAGAGTGCGGGAGAAGCATTCTTAGGGTCTTGCTTTTATTTTACAGTACTTTCCACATTGTAAAATCAATGAAATCCTTGTTTGCTTTCAGTTTGAAATACATGATTTTGCTCTGATTGCTTAAGAAGAATGCCTTATAAAGGCTCCTTAATATTTTTCTACTAAAACTAAAGAAATTCTGCAAATATTTATTGAGTGACTAGTACGTGCAAGGGATTTGCCATGCACTTCAAGTCTTAAAAAAAAGAAGAGGGTACATTTTTGTATCTTCCCTATTTCTATGCCTTAGAATACACCAGTGTAACATAAAACCTATTAGGTATACCAAAAATATTGGCTGATTCTGATTATTAATATACTTAGAAAATCCAGGGAAAGGCACTGATTTACCTCTATTTTTTCAAAATGCTTTTTAATCGTATTTATTTGTTTTTTGCTTTTTTTTTTTACTACAATAAATCTGAACTAGGCTAGTGTTTGTATTCCTTTTTATAAACAAAGAAACGGGGAAAATATGAACTGCCCAAGTCCAATCCCAGAGCAAAGTGTGAAATAAACATCCTGTTTTAAGTTTTATGGATGGCATAAAGATTCTTGTCTGTTTGCTGCTCTGTTCTCAATAATGCCAGGTTGCTTATGCCTTATTCAGCAGACCCCCTTGGCATTTAAGCCTGCCTCTGCTGCTGATGACATTTTATTGCCATCTGTGAACACTCCCCCCAATCAAAGGGACAAAATGATATCAAATATTGCTTATTTCAGAGCCTCCTCATTGCTTTTCCCCTTTGCCTCCATGTCTCACCTAATTGAAATGCAGTTGTTTTTGCTCATGTAACCATTCCAGTACTTGCTGTACCTCCCAAATTATTTTTTCCGTGTATATACCAGCCTCCAGAAGTATCTAATTACATCTTATTCCACAATGTCTTTAAAGCAGAATCTGTGGATGGCATAGATAAGATGTTTTCTATCATGCTAACTAGATAGCAACACGTGACATTGCTTCTCAGGTCTCCAGAAAAATTTGAAAACTGCCTATCATCACAGGTTTACAAGTGTAAATTAAAATTAAGATAAACTATGGCCAAGAATGACTCTAAGATGGACTAGTTATTTGAAGTTAAAATAACGAATTCTTCTTGCCTTTGTTGCTGTTGTGGTTAGGGCTACAATTTTTCCAAGTCAGTATTTATATTATTTTTAAAAATGATGTCATTTGGAACTAAATTATTTGGCTGCCACATCATCTCAATCAATGGCAGATAAGGTGTTAAAAAAAATAGTTCAAACACCTGGGGTTCAATAGATTACTAACGGAAACAATTTTAATCCATTTTAAATTGTCTCCAGTTAAAGAAGATTGATTGTTCACCATATCTTACTGTCAAAGGAATGCAGCATTTCAATTTATTTTTTTTTGGTTGACTAGGTATTTTAATTAAAAATGTCATTAATACCACTAGTGGAATTTTACCAAAATAATAAGCTATATGTGGTTAATAATGTACAACATAAGATAATACAGTCAAGCTATTGGCATGTATGAGTTTATCTTTATAATTATAAACAATTAGATAAAAGAAGTAATAAAAATTTGATTTATTAGCATATTTGCAATTTTTAGGAAATAGCAAGCCATTATCTGCTCTTTATTCTAGTATAGCCATGGAATATAATAATAAATTAGCTTACATTAGATATTACTCATTATTATAAAGGAATTTATCAGACTCAGTTGCATTTTAAATATAATTTGCTTCAAACTGGAGTATATTCCAACTTATTTTTATAGTTTAAAGACACGGAGTTCTAGAGAAAAAGGTAAATTTTCAAAATACCAGTATTTCTATTTGGAGTTTTATACATTCGTTAGTTGTTGAAAAATCTACTGAACTCTCTGGACTCTCTCTTGCCAGAAAAATACACTTAGCCACAAGAAGAGGTGTGCATGCAAAGATATGCACATACTTTCAACCCATGAATCCTCAGATTAAGAATCCTATCCTATAGGATATAGAGTATTATCTAGAATAGAATTAATATTTAAAAGTAACTAATCAAACCAAAAGTTAATTATTAATTAATAGTTAATTAAATCATTAAAATAAAACAAAAATGATTTAATGAAGTTGTTAAATTTGAATTATTAATTTTATTTAAAATTTTTAATTTAAATCTAATTAATTAAACTAATATTTCCTGGATTTATTAATCCAGGAAAACTTTCTGGTAATAAAAGACCTGCAACTTTCTAGATTAGCCCCACCAGTTACATGTTAAAAATTGAGAACAACCAACCAGGAAATATACCTTAATGAAACTATTAGACCTCAAAAAAAAAACCAAATCCTTAGCGCTTATGTATTAACAGACCAAATAATTTGCAAGGGCAAGATAATAATTGTGGCCTCAGACTTCTCAAAATCAACATTTAGGGAAGGCAAGAATGGAGCAGTATTTTTAAGAAATTTAAGGAAAAAAAGTGCTGAGGATTTTATATCAAATAAATTCTAGGTCTTCTTTCTACTAGGGAATTCATTTGCAGTCTTAGTTCCTGAATCCTTAATGGTATTATACAGCTATATGTTCTCCTTTATGTCCATTTGTCCCAAACCACTTATATGTCCACTGTGTGGTGAGCATGTGTAGCTTGAGAGCATCACATGATAGAGAACAATAAATTCTATATTTATGTGCTGTTACTATGAGTACATATTTTAATTTACATATTAAATATTCTGGTAGAATCACAACTGCTTATGAGAATGTTTCAATTTTGAAAGTTTTAATCCTATGTAAATTGAAACACTACATTAACTTAACAAAATACAGTGAGCTTTTGAAAAAATATCCTTGATTCTTACGTGAAAAGAGGTAATAAAAGTAAATTTAAATGTTCATGAAATCTTTATTTATGTAGAATGCCCATTATTATTCACTCAGTAACAGACATAAATTTTCTGAGAAATTTTTGGAGGTCCTTTTAGTACTGTTCTGCTTGCAAAGAGATCAGATCTCAGTTTATGATACATCTTTGATTCCTGCTTTCTAAGATATGGTGACCAGGAGAATAATAATGGAATGCTGTTTCTCATGGAGCCTGTTTTTATATTCTAATTATTATTTTCCAATTATTATTTTAACCAACTGTTTGGTATAGTTCACCAGACTAGTGTGATTGATATAAATCTGGAAGTATTGTGATTCTTATCAGTCTCTGGCATAGAGCATTTTCCTTCATGAACCTAGAATTTATACCTCTAAGAACTTCATAACTATTACCTCATTTAATGCTTCTACAAACTTGTTATAGTTCTAGAAATGCTTCTGGATCTGGATGAAGAGTACTGAAGTGTTCAGTTAGTCTGAGATGGATTCCACTGGGCTGTGAATCTAGATAGCGTTCTTACTGTTACACTTCTCTTGGAAGCTGTGTGTCCCAAATGCTAACAGTAGCACCCAGGTGTTGTATTATCTGTATTATCTGTATTATCTCCAGTTTATAAAGGAGGAAATTTAAGCACAAGGTAACACAAGCTACTAAATGGTGGAAATGGGATTTGAACACAGGCATTCTGGCTCCAAAATTTGTGTTCCTCAAATTAAATGGATGAAAAGGTAGACTCACAATTAAACCTTGCGTTACTTCTCGTGAATAATGTTTAAAATGCTGCTATAACCGAATGTTTGTGTCTTCCCCAAATTCTTTTTTTTTTTTTTTAAAGATTTTATTTATTTATTTGACACAGAGAGAGAGACAGTGAGAGAGGGAACACAAGCAGGGGGAGTGGGAGAGGGAGAAGCAGGCTTCCTACTGAGCAGGGAGCCCCATGCAGGACTCTATCCCAGGACTCTGGGATCATGACCTGAGCTGAAGGCAGATGCTTAACGACTGAGCCACCCAGGTGCCCTCCGCCTTTTTTTTTTTTTTTTTTAAGATTTTATTTGTGTCTTCCCCAGATTCTTATGTTGAAATTTAATCACCAGTGTGGTGGAATTTAAAGGTGGGGACTTTGGAAGTTGATTGGGTCATGAGGGTCCCATTAATCCAAATAGGACAAATACGCTTAGAGAAGAAAAACCAGAGAGCTTCCTTGCTCCTTGGGCCACATAAAAACACAGAAAAAGCCTGCTGTCTATGAACCAGGACGCCAGTTCTCACCAGACATTGAATCTGCTCGGGCCTTCATCTTAGACTTCCCAACCTCTAGAACAATGAGAAATAAACTTCTGTTGTTTATAAAATACCTAGTCTATTTTGTTATAGCACCTGGATGGACTAAGAGAAATCCCTTATAAAAATCCCATGATTTTTCCTTACACGTAGGATATAATACACAATACAAGTAAAATATGAGAGCAAATTCTAGCTCTCGTATAGATGAATTGAAAATTCCCATGTGATCAAACATAAATCACTGGTGATGAAAAAATTGACAATGGGAGCCAGGTAGAAGTGAATGTCTGGAATCATAGTTGAAATTTTAAGCAAGAGTGGATATGAGAGAAAGGAGGTAGGAATTAGAACTCAGTCTATTTCTTTCTTTCTTTTTTTTTTTTTAAAGGTTTTATTTATTTATTTGTCAGAGAGAGAGCACAAGCACGGGCATGTGGCAGGCAGAGGGAGAAGCAGGCTTCCTGCTGAGCAAGGAGCCTGATGTGGGACTGGATCCTAGGACCCTGGGCTCATGACCTGAGCCGAAGGCAGATGCTTAATGACTGAGCCACCCAGGCGCCCCAGAACCACATAGTTTTTAAAAAAAGCCTTCCACAGTGACAAATTTTGTTGCCATTCTGCAAATGTTCCTGTCAGAACTGTAAGAGATATTTTTGGTTATAGTAATAGATTCTCAATTAGATTCTATCTAGTTCAGACTTCATTTACCTCACATATTTGATTAATAAGTCACTGCCAGTAGACTAATAATATGGAATTGACATTAGAGGATTATTTTGTTTGTTTGGATTAAGGCTTTTCTTCCTTTAAACCAATTGGGATGAGTACCATGACCACAAAATTATAGAAACACTTCTTTGTCCATGGTTTTTCAAAGATGGTAGAGTAGCAGTTTATTAAATTTTTGTCCTTTACATTAAACACTTTCTTGTTCTTAACAAATACTTTTATTATCAAAATATATATTCAGTTTTTTGAATGTTCTATGTATGGGATCATATATTGTCTGTCTCATTCATAATCCATTCCACTATCCTTTAAGTATTTCTGCACTAATCAGACTAAAAAGCCCAAATCTGCAATTTTCAGACTTCCTTGAAAGGATAGTGGAGGCATGTGGACTTGGTTTCTAACAATAATACATTCTTTTTGGGGCGCCTGGGTGGCTCAGTCGTTAAGCGTCTAAGACCCTTTGACTCAGGTCATGAGCTCAGGGTCCTGGGATCGAGCCCTGTATCGGGCTTTCTGCTCAGCGGGAAGCCTACTTCTCCCTCTTCCATTCCCCCTGCTTGTGTTCCCTCTCTCGATGTGTCTCTCTCTGTCAAATAAATAAATAAAATCTTTAAAAAAATACATTCTTTTTAATCTGTCATCTTCTGATCAACATTATGCTTGAGAGATTCACCCATGTTGTTGCATGTTACTATAGTATGAACATTTTATTGGCTGTTTAGTGTGAAATAGAATGAATATCCTTTATTTATTTTCTTGATTGATACTTAGTCACTATTTTTGAATTATACAAATAACGTTGCTTTGAACAGTCTTAAACACATCTACGCTGTGCATTCACGTGGAGTATGTATCTGAAAATAACATTTTTGGATCATAAAGTATGAGTATTTTCAACTCTAAAAAATAATGGTAAATTGTTTCCCAAAGTGACATATAGATTACACTCCCACCTTTAGTGTGTGAGAGCTCCCGTTTTATCCCTGTCAACACTCGGTATTGTCAGTTTTGTTTTTAAAGACACTCTGGGGGCTGTGTTCTGATATTTCATTGTGATTTTAATGTACATTTTTGATTACTTAAGAGGCTTAGCATTTTTTGTTATGTTTACTAGTTCATCAGATAGCCTGATTCGTAAAATGCCTGCTTGACACGTTCGCTCATTTTTTCTTATTGGGTTGTCTGTCTTACTGATTTGTGGGAGTTCTTATATATCTAGGGTCTAAGCACTTTGATTGTGCATACATGTTTATATATATTTCTTCTTCCACTCTCTAGTCTAATCTTTTCACTCTCACAATGGAATTTTTGATGAACAGAAGTTTTAATTTTATGTAGTCCAATCTATAAATTCTTTTCATGCTTAGTGCTTTTGTGTCCTATTAAAAGCAGCTTTTCTGGGGCGCCTGGGTGGCTCAGTTGGTTAAGCGACTGCCTTCGGCTCAGGTCATGATCCTGGAGTCCCGGGATCGAGTCCCGCATCAGGCTCCCTGCTCGGCAGGGAGTCTGCTTCTCCCTCTGACCCTCCTCCCTCTCGTGCTCTCTGTCTCTCATTCTCTCTGTCTCAAAATAAATAAATAAAAATCTTTAAAAAAAAAATAAAATAAAATAAAAGCAGCTTTTCTACCTTAGCTCAAGAAGATACTCTCTCTTATTTTCTCCTTGAATTTTATTGTTTCACCTTTCAGATTTATTTCTGTAGTATTATTGTAATTGCATTTTCTTTTTTGATGTAAGGGTCAAGATTCCATATGTATGTCTATTGACCCAACATTATTTACCACAAAGGCAAATCTTTATCCACTGCTTTCCATAAATCAAGTGTCCATATATATGTTGTTCTGTTTCTTAGTTCTGTATTCTGATTTCATGGTCAATTTTGCACCTTTGTGCCTGTGACACCTTCTTTTATTTACCATCCCCTTAGAATAAATGTTGCCATCAAGTAAAGCAAATTGTCCCACCTTGTTTTCTTCAGGAAAGTCTTACTACTCTTGAGCTTTAACATTTCCATGTAAATTTTAGGACTAGTTTGTCAAGTTCAACACACAAAACTATTGGCATTTTTGTTGAGATTGCCTGAAATCAACTTGAGGAGGCCTGATAGTTTTACTACATTGAATCTTCCAATCCATGAATATGATATATCTCTAATGTACTTGTGCCTTATTCAACTTTTTTTTAAAGATTTTATTTATTTATTTGTGTGAGAGAGGGAGAGAGCAGGAGCAGTGGGGAGGGGCAGAGGGAGAGGAAGAAGCAGACTCCCTGCTGAGCAAGGAGCCTGATGCAGGGCTGGATGTGGGGCTTGATCCCAGGACCCTGAGATCATGACCTGAGCTGGAGGGAGATGCTTAACCTACTGAGCCAGCCAGACGTCCCCTTATTCAACTTTCTTAATTATTTTTTATAACTTTATATGTACAAGTTTTGCATATCTCTGTTTAATTTTATTTCTAAGTGTTTGCTATTTTTGATGGTATTGTATGTAGTATTTCAAAACTTGTTATTTTCTGACAATTGATGGTATATAGAAATACAACTAATTTTTGTATATTAAATATATATCCTGAATCTTTGTCAAAGTCTTAGTAATTCTAATGGTTTATCTGTAGATTATTTTATATATAGAATATTCTACATATTCTACATATTTTATGACATTATACACTATCATATAATCCTCAAATAATGAGATTATAATTGTTTACTTCGAATCTATGTAGCTTTTTTTTTTTTTTTAAGATTTTATTTATTTATTTGACAGAGAAAGAGATAGCGAGAGCAGGAATACAAGCAGGGGGAGTGGGAGAGGGAGAAGCAGGCTTCCCGCCAAGCAGAGAGCCCGATGTGAGACTTGATCCCAGGACCCTGGGTTCATGACCTGAGCCGAGGGCAGACGCTTAACGACTGAGCCACCCAGGCGCCCCTATGTAGCTTTATTTATCACCATCATCTGTCTGTCTTTATTGCCTGATTTGTTCTAGCTAGGTTCTATTATTATTATTATTATTATTATTATTATTATTATTATTATTATTTTAAACACATTATTAAGCAGATTCAGTAAGTTTCCTTTTTTTAGATTTTTACTAAATTCCTTTAATAAATCTTTTGAGATAGTTACATATTTTTCTTTTCATGTGTTATGACTGATTATCTGATATTAAATCATCATTGAATTCCATAAATAAACCTATCATCATTTAAATATGTTTTGTATATATTCATGTATTCATTTTGTTACTAATTTGATTAGGAATTTTGCAGCAATGTTCCTGAGTAAAAATCTCATATCATTTACCTTCCTTGTTCTGTCCTTATCAGTTTGGTAACTCAGTTTTACTGGTCACATAAAATGATTGTAAAATGTTCTTCCTTTTTTTAATCTTTGGAATATTTTTTGTGCTTGCCATTTTTCCTTCTTTAAATATATGGCAAATTTCACTGGTGAAGCCATCTGGGCCAGGAGTTCTTTTAAATGAAAGCTTTAAAATCTAGATTGAATTTCTTATTTTTTGTGAAAGTTATGTTGTATTTTTTTTCCCTAGGAATTTGACTATTTCATATACATTTTCAAATTCATAGGAAGAATATTTCCTAATATTCTCTTATTTTCTTTTCAGTAATTTTATAATCTGTAGTGATGTCTTCTTTTTCAATCTTGACATTGATTATTTGCTTTTCTCTTTTTTACTGGTAAATTTGGTTACTTTTAAATTCTGTTGATCTTTTCAAAGAACACTTATTGTTAATCCTCCATTATATGTGAAGTTTAATTAATTTCTGCTCCTGATTATTTAATTCATTTTTCTTTATTTGGGTTTATTTTGCTTTTATCTTCTGAAGATGAGTCCTTACCTCACTATTTTTTTTTCTTCTTTAATGTTTGCAGTTGTGGGAGTAAATCTTTAAATGCTGCTTTACCTATATGTCACAAGTTATCATTTGTAGTATTTTAATTGTTCAGTTCAAAATGTTTTCGTATTTCCATTGTGTTTTCTTTTATTTTTAAATTATTTTGTATCTCCAAATATATAGGATTTTCTTACTACCTTTTCATGTTATTGATTTTTAGCTTTATTAAATATGTGACTTATTCTCAAAAAATTTTGTTGGGCTTTTTTTTGTTGTTTTTTTTTTTAATTTATCTTTTTAAAATTTTCTTTCTTTTTTATTATTGAAGTATAGTTGACATATAGTGATACGCTAGTTTCAGGTGTACAACATGGTGATTTGACCATTCTGTGCATTATGCAATGCTCACCACAGTAAGTAAGTTGCTATCTGTCACCACACAAAATTACTAAAATATTATTGACTATATTCTCTGTGTTGTATTTTTCATCCCTGTGACTTACTAATTTTATAACTGGAGGTTTGTACCTCTTAATCCCCTTCACCTATTGTGCCCATCCTCCCACCCCAATCCCCTCTGGCTTTCTTTATGGCCTGGCATATAGTCACTTTTTTCTAAATGTTTTATCTGGCCTGAAAAGAGTTGGGTTTTCTGAAGTTGTTAGGTATAGTGTTCTTTATTAGATCGAGTTTGTTAATTGTTTAGATTTTCTTCATCCTTAAAGCATTTTGTCTGTTTTGTTTCTCAGCAACTAAAAAGTGTATGTTAAAACTTCACAATATAATTGTGCTTCTTTTCTACTATTCATTGTAGTTCTGAAATTTTGCTTTATGTATTCTCAAGTCATGTTATTAGGTACATAAAATTTAGAATTTATATATTTTCCTGTTGAATTGAACCAGTCTCATTTTGAAGTGTTTATCTCCAGTAATGCTGTTTGCCTTAAAGTAATTTTGGTTTATTAGGCTTCATCATTATTTTTTTCAGTTGTTTTATTTAATGTTCACATGAAATATTTTTTCTTGCTGCTTACTTTCATCTTTGCTATATCATACTGTTTTAGATGTGTCTTATAAACTGCACATGCTTGGATGTCTGTGTGTGTGTATTTCAGTCAGAAAATTTTTGTCTTTTAATTGCAATAGTTAAGTCCATTCACATGTAATTGTAATAATGGCTAGATATGGGTTTAAAAATACCATTTTAATATTTTAGTATTAAATGTATTTTCATATGTCCTATTTGTTTCATCTGTACTGTGTTCCATTTTCCCTCCTTTCTGAAGTTTTCTTGGGTTTATCAAATACTTTTAAAAATTCCATTTTTATCCCCATTAGTTTGGAAGTTAACAATTTTTATGAATAGTTTACCCTAAAGATTTCCTTCACTTATCATGGTCTGAGTTAATTGTACTTTTCATTGTTTTGACAGATGATAAAACCTGACAACTCATAAATTCTATTTATCTTCTCCCTTTATGTGCTACTGTTGTTTTGTACTATACTTTGATATGTATTTCAAAAATTCCCAAGAGTTATTATGATTATTTTATATAGTTAATATTGTTCTAAACTTACCCATGTACTTTTCTTTCCTTTCTCTGTCTCTTTTTCTCCATTTGTTTTTACATTCCTAACTTTCGATATGGGATTACTTTTTCTCTGCCTGAATTTCTAATTTGAGGAAGTGTGCCCACTTATTAAATTTGAAACCTCATTATATTCCCCTGAAATTGTGTTATTACTCTGTTTTTTCAATTGGAGTGAGAGTGAGAAAAAAGTAGTCACCCTCTTATCAACTGGATGATTGAGTCAGTGCTAGGGATTGATTTATATGAGTAAATACAGTATACTATTTATATTCAACGTGATTTTAAATGAAAGGCCTTTGGATGTCTAGGAGGCATACTGTGTTGGCCAAAGTTTTATGAGTTTTTCTCCACTTCTCTGGTTATTATTTCAGCTTGTTGTTATTTCAATTCCCTGCTGAACACTTCTGATTCAAGAGGATTGCCTATGAGTGAATTGAGATGTTAAAAATGGAGATAATATGAAAATTGTTTGTAGAAATATTTGTAGTTTTTATCAATACTTATATTAACAGAAAGCTCCCAGAGAAAATAATAGTGGAGATTATTGGTTTAAATAAGAAAAAGTGAGTACTTATTAATATGAAAACAAAAGTCTGTAAAGTTAGCAGGTAGCATAAAGCCAGGAGAGAAAACAATCAATTTTGGGTATATTGTGAGCTATATGGTAGATAGCAATGAGACAATAAATACAAATTAAAATAAAAGGGCAGCACAAGGGAGCTTTAAGGGTTATAAATCAAAATTTTAAATCAATAGAAATTGCTCTTGGGAACATACCTGTCGCTCAAGAAAGTAATTATAACTCTACTTCATCTTGTCTTATGAAGCATCTTAGAGGGTTGATCCTAAATAAGCTATTGTGATTGGGTTTCTATAAAGTATGCTTTACGGTGAATTTTAAAAGCAGTTCAATTTTACTTTATTCTAGAGCTCTTAGGGAAAAAATCTTTGTTTCCACAGCCAGTATGCCATCAGCTAATAAAAATGTAAACATGTATACAATTATTGCAGCAATTACTAGAGAACTTCACTGTTTTGATGTTGTGGTAAGATATGGTTTTTATATATGTATACCAAAAATGATGTATAATAGCTAACCTTTAACTATTTACATAAAGATTCTATTTTTATATCTATAGACAAATCAGGGGCTTCCATAATCGATCCTTGTCTAATTAACAGGGATTTACAAATTTATGGAAGAGGAAAAATACAAGATATACTTGTTGCTAAAAAGTAAAGCAAAGATAAAAAATAAAGCAAGTAATGTATTAGAGTCTTTTTTCTTAAGTCTTTTAGACAGCACATTCCAATGTAGGAGTTTTAACAGTTTGTTCAGTTGGTGAATAAATCATTTACTGGCATTAGGATTAGACTTACAAATTTAGTATACTAATATTTTCCATCTGTGTCATTAAAAAATCTTAAAACATTTAAATATTTCACCTGTCTTTTGCTATACTTTCATATTTAAATCAATTTATTTACAGGTTGATTTACAGCAAGTCCTAGAAACTGAACAAATAGTAGAATTCATACTTAAATATATATTTCTACTTTAGCTTTAATCTAAGACTTTTTAAATATCTCATAAAGTTTTAAATACTTCATAAATTCTCCATAAGACACAACTTGCCAGATAAAGAGATTCTCTAGTGTTTCCTTCTTTTCTTCCTTCCTACTTTCTTTCCTTCCTTCTGTCTGTCTGTCTTCTTTTCTTTCTTCTATTATTGTCTGAGCTGAGATTATCCAGGTACTCCTTAATAAGCAATGTTGGGTATTTATAATCAGTTCGTAGAATTTGGTCTTTATAGTTGAGATTCCAGTAAAGGCTCAGATACAGCCAGCAAACCAAAAATCCATGTTTTGTTTAGGCATTTAGCTATAAGTGCAAGCTAGTCTTCAATTTATCAAGTGTTTAAGTTCTGAGTTATAAAGGATAGGGCAAAATGATGTCCCTTCATTTCTTGTTGGGGAGTCCTTCCTTCCTTCATTCCTTTCTTTCTTTTTTCCTTCCTTCTTTTCTGCCTTCCTCTCCTAAAGTTCTCCCTCTACCTCCTCACCTTAACTCCCTCTTACTTTCCCCCTTTTCTTCTTTTTTCTTTCTTTTTATTCTTTTCTAAGTAGTTTTAGTACTAGTGAGGAAAAGGGGCAGAAATTTGTATTAAAAAGACAGTGAGATTGGAAAGGCTCCGCTGTCTGAGACAGTTCTAGAGTTATTTGTGGTGTATTTTTCCCTTTGTGAATTCCTAGATTTTTTTATTTTAATAAAATTTCAGTTATTGAGATTATCTAAATTATGAAATTGATGAGTGAATTTTCCCAGATACAAAAAAATGCTGGGAGTCTTCAGCTCATATCTGGCTTTCTTTGTACTCTGTGAAATGGAGTGTCTCATTATTTGTTTCCAGAAGTTATCACATTCTCCTTCTTCCCTTCCTTCCTCCCTCCCTTCCTTCCTACCTTCTTTCCTTCCTTCCCCCTTTTTTCTTTCCTTTTCTTTTTTTCCTTTCATTTCGTATCTTTTCCTTTCCTTTCCTTTTCCTTTTCCTTTCTTTTCTTTCTCTCATATCGCCTAATGGATCTTCCCTCAAAGATAATATGCAGACTGGAGACCTCGCATTTTAAAATTTTTGGTCCAGTGTTTTGTTCACTCAGTGTTTGTTCAGTTTTAAAATGTTGTGGCAGGGGGTGTACCTGGGTGGCTCAGTTGGTTAAGCATCTGACTCTTGGTTTTAGGTCAGGTCATGATCTTGGGGTCCTGGGATTGAGCCCTGTGTCAGGCTTCTTGCTTAGCGGGTAGTCTGCTTGAGGATTCTCTCCCTCTCCCTTTGCCCTTCCCTCCAACTCATGCACGTGTGCGTGTGCATGCTCTCTCTCAAATAAATAAATCTTTAATTTTTTAAAAAAGATTTTATTTGTTTATTTGAGAGAGAGAATGAGAGAGAGAGAGAGCATGAGAGGGGGGAGTGTCAGAGGGAGAAGCAGATTCCCTGCCAAGCAGGGAGCCCGGTGCAGGACTCGATCCCGGGCTCCAGGATCATGACCTGAGCGGAAGGCAGTCACTTAACCAACTGAACCACCCAGGTGCCCCTAAATAAATAAATCTTAAAAAAAAAATGCTGTGGTAGGGGCATCTGGCTGGCTCAGTTGGAAGGGCATGTGACTCTTGATCTTGGGGTTGTAAGTTGGAGCCCCATGTTGGGTGTAGAGATTACTTAAAAATAAAATCTTTTTTTTTTTTAAAGATTTTTTATTTATTTTTTAGAGTGCGAGTGAGAGAGAAACAGCATGAGAGGGGAGAGGGTCAGAGGGAGAAGCAGGCTCCCCGCTGAGCCAGGAGCCCGATGTGGGACTCGATCCCAGGACCCTGGGATCATGACCTGAGCTGAAGGCAGACGCTTAACCATCTGAGCCACCCAGGCATCCAAAAATAAAATCTTTAAAAAATAAAATAAAATGGGGCTCCTGGGTGGCTCAGTTGGTTAAGCGGCTGCCTTTGGCTCAGCTCATGATCCCAGGGTCCTGGGATCAAGCCCCGCATCAGGCTCCTTGCTCAGTGGGAAGCCTGCTTCTCCCCTGCCTGCCATTCCCCCTGCTTGTGCTTGCTCTCTGTCTCTCTGTGTCTCTCTCGCTTGCTCTCTCTGTGTCAAATAAATAATAATAAAAAAATAAAATAAATAAAATGCTGTGGTAAATATGCTACTGATAAAGGTAATAGAAAATGATACAAAACCGATTTTTACTAAAGCACAAGTATTCCTTGCAGCTTGTTTTGTTAATTTTAAGGTCATTTTCAAGTGATTAATAGGATGAATATCTTGCTATAGGTGTAAAACTTGTCACGTTCAAGGCCAGCTTGACTGATTGATTTATTTGCAGATGCAGGTTTCTGGAGTCAGACAATATCAGCCATAATATTGCATACATTATGTCACTTAAAGTTTTTCACCTAAAAATTTCCATAAATAAATGAATCTACCTACATAAGTCAAAGCTTCATAAATTTGTGATTATTAGCAAAAATAAAGTTGTCATTTTGAATTTCAATATCATAATAAAGAGACACAATCAACATCATTCTGTGATATTCTAATGATACTCAGCTTTAATGATATTCTAATGATATTCAGCTTTATAAGTTAACTTAATCAGAGGTTTATAATTGTTAACTCTGAAGTTACTATCATTTTGATTTTTATGTGGTGACTATGGTTGGTTTTTTAAAAAGAACTTATTTTTGGGGGCATCTGGGTGGCTCAGTCAGTTAAGCGGCTGCCTTCAGCTCAGGTCATGATCCCAGGGTCCTGGGATCGAGCCCCATGTAGGGCTCTCTCTGCTCAGCGGGAGCCTGCTTTTCCCTCTCCCTGCCACTCCCCTTGCTTGTACACTCTCTCTCTTGCTGTCAAATAAATAAATAAAATCTTAAAAAAAAAAAACTTATTTTTTAGAGCAGTTTTAGGTTCACAACAAAATTGGGAGGAAGGTACAGAGATTTCCTCT
The DNA here is from genome assembly GCF_011800145.1 of Mirounga leonina. Lineage (NCBI taxonomy): Eukaryota > Metazoa > Chordata > Mammalia > Carnivora > Phocidae > Mirounga > Mirounga leonina. The sequence continues at coordinate 15,378,350 of NW_023270854.1, read as the reverse complement.
ATACTCCCTCCCCATTATCAACTTCCCCCACCAGAGTGATACATTTATTACAAATGATGAACTTATATAAACATATCATGTTCACCCAGAGTCTGTAGTCTATATTACTTTAGGGTTTGCTCTTGGTGTTGCACATGCTGTGGGTTTGTCTATAATGTCTATAATGACGTATCCATCATTATGGTATCATACAGTATTTTCACTGCCCTAAAAATCCTCTGTGCTTTGCCTATTCATCCTTAACCCCCATCTTCAACCCCTCACATTATGACTGATTTTTTTTTTTACTGTTTCCATAGGTTTTTCTTTTCTAGATTGTCATTTAGTTGGACTTGTATAATAAGTAGCCTTTTCGGATTGGCTTTTTTCACTTAGTAACATGCATTTAGGTTTCCTCCATGTCTTTTCATGGCTTGATAGCTTATTTTTTTCAACATTGAGTAATATTCCATTGTCTGGATGTATCAGTTTACATATCCATTCACCTACTGAGGGACATCTTGGTTGCTTTCAAGTTTGGGCAATTATGAATAAAACTGCTATAAATATCCATGTGCAAGTTTTGTGTAGACATAAGTTTTCAACTCCTGTGGGTAAATACCAAGAAGTGAGTTTGTTGGATTGTGTGGTGAGAATATGTTTAGTTTTGTAAGAAGTAACCAAACTGTCTTCCAAAGTGGCTGTACCATTTTGCATTGCCACTAGCAATGCAAAAGAGAGTTCCTATTGCCTCACATCCTTCCACATTTGGTGTTGTCAGTGTTCTGGATTTTCATCAGTCTAATAGGTGTGTAGTGGTATGTTATTATTTTAATTTGCAGTTCCTAATGACATATGATGTGAAACATCTTTTCATATGTTTATTTGCCATCTGCATCTCTTTTTTGGTGAGGTGTCAAAGTCTTTAACTCATTTTTTAATCAGGTTGTTTGTTTTCTTATTGTTGACTTTTAAGAGTTTAATTGATTAGTTTTATCACCATTATGAGGATTTATTTATAATTTATACTCATCAAGACCAAACTCCAAATACATTTACACTCCATGATGAATGACAACATTATCATCAATAATAAGATTTTGTTATTTAACCTTGATACTCAGAAGCTGGAATAAATAAATGGAGATTTCCTTGTGTTTCTTAGACTAAGTAAGTGTTCATCATAAACTTTCAAAACTAAAAGCTAGTAACAGAGTTAGAGTTGTTGAAGTCAACTTGAGCACAGGCCTAAGAGTTTGATGTCTCCATTCTTTTTGGTACCTACAGGAAGAGTAACCATTTCTTGTAAAGCAAATGTGACAAGTCAGTTTTGCAGGAAAATGGCTTATTGTCAGTGTATTTTTTCCATCTCTTTTATTTAGACTGTGAGTCATAGACAATTCAATATGTCTTATTAAGACTATAAATGAAAACTGAGATAGTATCATGTTTTTTTTTAAGATTTTATTTTTAAGTAATCTCTATACCCAACGTGGGGCTCAAACCCACAGCCCCAAGATCAGGAGTCACACACTCTACCAATTTAGCCAGTCAGGCACCCTGAAAACATCATGCTTTTGATGATTCTACTACATTAGAAAAATAGATCTGCCTAAATAAAGTGCAGGTTTTTCAACACCAGTGTGTAGAAAGTCCAAAAAGTATTTTTCTCCATTTAGAAGTTTTATCTGAACCCGTGGAATGTTCACATAATTGATGAAAAAGGCAAAATTCATCAGCTGGAAAGGTGCATTTGCCTATATTGAGAAAACTGGAAAAAAATGAACTGTATAAAAGCAAAAAGGAGGAAGAAAAAGGAGGAGGAGGAAGGGAGAAGAAGGAGAGGAAGAGGAGGAAGGGGGAAGGGAGGAAGAGGAAGAAGAGGAAGAGGAACAGGAGGAAGAGATAGGGGAAGAAGAAGAGGAAGGCAAAGAAGAAGACAAAGAAGAGGAAAAGGAAGAAGAGAAAGAGGAAGAAGGAGAGGAAGAGGAGGAAGAGGAAGAAGAAGAGGAAGACAAGAGGAGAAAGAAGAGAAAGGAAGAAGAGGAAGAGGAAGAAGAGGAAGAAGAAGAGGAGGAGGAAAAGGAAGAAGAAGGAGAGGGAGAAGGAGAAGAAGGGGAAGAAGAAGAAGACAAAGCAGATGGCAAACCTATGATCGTGCTCTATTAGACTGCTGTACCTGCTACCAAAGACCAGGGTGGACTTATTTGAGTTCACAGCTGTATCTGTAAGAACTTTTTGCTTCTTTTCCTTCTCTCACCTCCCTTGATCCTTCAGGTAGTAGAAAAGGCAGGAGTAACTGCAGAAGGAGAGTAAAAGCACAAGGGGAAGAAAGAAAAGAAAAAACGCAACCAAACACCCTTACTTGCTTGTAGTGCCGGCACAGCAGGGCTGAGGCAGAGGGGAGATGCAATCACTTTTATGCATTTTGAATATTTTGAGTATTGCACTATGCTGAACATTTAAATTATTGAACTGAACTCTTTAGTGAGTAGAAGTAAATGTATCACTTTTCATTACTTAAAAATAATGGGAAACGTCATGGATCTTGCCTGAATTTCATCTAGTTAGCAGGAAAAAAATCTATCCACATGAAATTAATTTTAAGAGATTGTGAAAGATGAAAATAAAGTTGCATTATCAGGTATTCCAGGATCATGCTTATTCAACCAAATCATTACACTTATCATAGGCATCAATTAAAGAATATGGATATGTCCCCCTTGTGTGTCAGCTAAAAATATCAGAGTTTACATGAAGTGGAAGATAATTATGTAAATGCTTACATGTTTCAGGTAACAAATATAATTTACTTACTATTTTTTTCAACAAAAGCTACAAATTAAAATGCCTACTATGTTCTTTTAAAATGGGAAAAATTTTTCATTAATGTTAATGTATTGTCCTTTCTTTTTTTTTTTTTACTGATAATTCTGTTTTCTTTTTTCTACAGATAGGGTTGTTGCAAAATTATTTGTCAAAAGAGTTTTTATACGACATCTTTAGAAAATGAAGTAGATGACTTTATGAGAGTCTTAAAATTTTAAATGCTGCTGAAAGACCCATCCTTATTTTCAACGCTGCATTTCTCATGAATCAGGCTGCTGTGGATATCAGTAGCTAGTTTTATGCAGCCTGTCAGGTCCCCATGTGTCACCCAGCAGAGCAGAGCATCTTTAATAATAATAATGGCATGATTAAAAACTGAAGAATCACTTGAAAAAAAAAACCTTTTAGTACAAATTTATTGCGCAGATAATTCTGGATAGACTTCCTGTTTACATTTTTGTGTCAGTTTAAATACTATTAATGATAAATAAAAAACTTTCAAAACTTTATTTCACATTATTTTCTCTAACTGTAAAATCAAGATGTGTCACCAAACTATATCACCAAACTATTGTCTATATATTTATAGCTCTATCTGTTTAAGATAAAGTGCCTCATATGCATTTTCTCTTCACTTTTACTTTCTCCCATCTCTGTACCACCAAATTCTTGACCTTTATAAATATAATGCATGGTTTTGGGGTCATGTTTGTTTTATAACCTGTAAAAATAAATACAAATGTATTCTTCTTTTAGGTAGTTTCTGAGATTTTCACATTTCCATTTACCACTCCTCCCCATTTGTTTGCTTCACTCTTAGTCAATTGGTAAAACACCTGCAATGATTATTTTATGACAGTTCATAGATTAAACCTCATCTTAATCCATTCTTTTTAGAATCTTTCATGTGGACTTCACACATTGAGGAATACTTGGCTGTGTGTGTGTGCCGGACATTTATGCAGAGAAATGGACACAGGGTTAGATGGGTGGATACTAAATGCTTTCATAAATATTAGGTATTATATCAAAAACACTGCTCTTAAGTAAAATGTTATGTTTATTTTTACCTGAATTTAACACAGTAAAAAGGCACATGTTAAACTGAAGAAATGACTACATTTAATACATGTTTATTAATCACAAGACATTATTTCTTAAAAGATTCTTTTAAGGCTAAGAACAAATGTTATGAGACACTTAAGAGGTAGCAACAATACTTTTTACATACATTTCATTTTGAGACAGCTTTAATATTTTCCTGCTCTGGTCAGCCATGGCATTGACATTTAGATACTTTTCCATTTGCTCTTTCTCCTCCTCTCTTTTCAGCAGTTCTATCAGCATTTTATATTGTACCGAAATATGAGCTTTGCTGTTCCTTACCCATAATTCCCATTGTGGTTTAGTGCGTACTTTAAAAAATGCTGATAAAACTACTCATAGCATCAGTCCTTTTGCCACAGCTTCTCCAGTGCGAATTTCCTGTTGATTTGACATAGAAGTTTATCCCATCCCACCCTCTTCCTCAAGGAGGCTTTGGGTGCTATACATTCTTAACTTTTTCAAGATGTTAAATTTCTTAAATTGTATCTTTTTTTTTTTTTAAAGATTTTTATTTATCTGTCAGAGAGCACAAGCGGGAGGGAGCGGCAAGCAGAGGGTGAAGCAGGGTCCCCACTTAGCAGGGAGCCCAATGCAGGACTCAGTTCCAGCAATCCCAGGACCCTGGGATCATGACCTGAGCCGAAAGCAGATACTTAACCAACTGAGCCACCCAGGCGTCCCTTAAAATATATCTTGACTGCATTTAGCACTACTGGGTCACTCTTACCTTTCCCACCCCCACCTCTAACTTTGTAGAGATTGTTCCATTGTCTTCAATAGTTCGTGTTTGGTGAAATGGTCTCCCCGAGAACAAAAAGATTTTTTTCCTCTTACAGATTTGATATCTGTGCCTGGAATATGCCTAAAGCATATTTTGTCCATCCTTAATGTTTGTCCTTCCAAGTAGAACATTGTTAGTATTGAGCATTTGTATTACATTTTACGGCTTGCAATGTCCTCTGTTAACCTGCAAATGCAGATTTTCTTTTATTTAAGGGAAATTTTCTTGCAGTATGCCCTCAAATATGTATACATCCTTTTCTGCTTGTTGAATTGTCTGTCTTAAGGAAATCAAGTTTCTAAAGGTTTTTTCTTTTTCTTTTTTTGGTCAGTCATGTTTGTCTTTCAGTTTTCTTCTTCTTTTTTTAAATCTCTTTTGATTTTTATTATTGTTTTGGTGTGTTTCTGTATTCACCATCCCACTTGCTTTTATTTTGTTCATGTTTCAGGAACTCTGCATAGATATTCTTTGTCCTGAAATAGAATAAATGAATTAATGATTCTCTTCTAACTTTACGATTTTTTTCCCTCCTGTTCTGAGCTATCACTTGAGTTTGGAATAGCACATACTCTGTGGCCCAAAGAAATGGTTTGGAGAGTAAGAGGTTTGGAAGCAGAGTCTTCAGCCTGTGTTAGGCCATCTGGAACCCATGCTCTTTTCTGGTATCACTCTTCCTAGTGTGGAGTATGTCCCATTTCCAGGACAGACACAGCTTTATGCAGGCTGTATTACTGAAGCTGCTGCTTCCTTCAGAGAAAGTCACCCCATGTTCATATTCTGGCATCCTTACTTTCCTCCCAGGGTGAAGAAGAAAAAGATTAAAAAAGTATACAATTGACTTCTCTCTAGATTTGGGGATCGGATGGGGCATCTTCAGTATTGTCATCACCTCAGAACACCTCATGAAGTCGAGCAGGATAAGGAGCTAAAAGCTCCTGTACATGCCTATTAAATTGTTCAATAAATATTAACTCAGAAATGGGCAAGTTAATCAATGACACATAAATGAATAAAGAATGATAATGAGGTCTTTACCTATTATTCCATGAAAAACCGTAAGCCAACTATTACGTATGTTTTATGTCATTTTTTAATAATTTCAAATTTAATCAATACCTATCTATAAGTTAACTTTGAATTACCTCTCTAAGAGCTCAACTTAGTATATTTTAAACAGATTTAAAATATTGACTAATAACTCAAGACTTCGTTTTCTGTATTGTATTAAGGAAGAAAATTCAAACTAGAAAATAGGACAATCAGGTTGGAGATAAAGCGCAAAGAAAGAAATCAATGTTGATTAATGATCATCTTTGTTATGTAACAGATACTAAAACACAGGATAATTCAAGGTAATTTCTTTTGAAAGTCTGCAAGCAGAAAAATCAATTTTCTTAGACAAATCTATCAAAAAATGAACTTTCATATCTAAATTAAGGTAGATAAGAATTGTTTTTACTTGCAAATTGCTGTAGATTTTTCAGAGTGGTAGAAAAATATACATTAATTTTACCTGCTTTTTAAATGAAGAGTAAAGGGGCGCCTGGGTGGCTCAGTCGTTAAGCGTCTGCCTTTGGCTCAGGTCAGAATCCCAGGGTCCTGGGATCGAGCCCCACATCGGGCTCCCTGCTCAGCGGGAAGCCTGCTTCTCCCTCTCCGACTCCCCCTGCTTGTGTTCCCTCTCTCGCTGTGTCTCTCTCTGTCAAATAAATAAATAAAAAAAAAATCTTTAAAAAAAATAAATGAAGAGTAAAAACTATTAAATGCATGCAACTTTGGTTATTTACAAATTTTTGTTTTATTGTAAATCTATTTGGTTTATGTTTATATATTATAACTTAGCTACTTTATTATAAAACTTAATTTAAAAATTTTTAAGGTTGTACCTAGTGACAATTCAGAGAAGAGGATGCAGATATGAAAAAGCATGGTGAGTTAGAAAGGAAGGAGAGAAAGCGAAGTGGGAGAGAAGCAGAGAAGAATAAAGAATTGTGGAAAAAGAGCAGAGACAAGAAGGAAAAGAAAGGAACCTTCCCCAGAAGGAAAGACTAGAGAAAACAGCCATCATGTGCCAATCTGACCTCCTTCCCCCAGCTTTGGCTGTTTCCGCCGTGACCCATAGATATTTTTGAGGGCTGGTTTGCGGACCTTACAGGTTTTGGTCATTTTTCTCTGCTGAACTTACTTTGAACTTGGTTCTGTGCAGCCGTGCCCAGGCAGGGTGACAATACACAAAGCTCCGTCACTGTCACGGCTTCCAGCCTTTCTGTCGCTGGGCTTCAGGTCTAATTACATTATCTGTCAGATGGTTCAGCAGTGTACATCTGGGAACAAAGTCCTTCTGTGTCTTTGTTACCCATTTTGTCTCCAGTGAAGTAAATCGAAACTTTAGCTAACTGAAAATCGATAACCCATGCCTCTTTTCTCAGGATTGTTTTTGTTCTTACTTCTTCGGTGCAATTAGTTCTGTTTCCCAACCCTGCCACCTCAGGGATTTTTAAAAGTTGCAAAGTACACAATACTCAGGTACCCAATTAACATTCATTGTCTTTGCAATATCGAGAATGTCTGTAGCTTGGATGTCTTTTAGACATTCTGCTTGAAGAGACAATCCCATTTTTCAGTATATGTTTAGCATATTGCAGAGATGCTGTTACAATTGTAAAGCATTCAAATATGTACACTGTTCATAATGAAATGTAATCACCATCAAAGAGCTTATAATGTATTTGGCAAAGTATGATATAGATTCACAAAAAAGTATAATAATGGCATGCCAATATAAGAAAAAAGAGCTAAATGCTACAAAAATAATATTATGGGAAATATATTTCCTTTTTGGGTGGGTGGGGCAGAGGGAGAGGGAGAGAGAGAGAATCTTAAGCAGGCTCCATACCCAGCACATGGCCTGGCGCAGGGCTCCATCTCACAACCCAGAGATCAGGATCTGAGCTGAAATCAAGAGTTGGATGCTTAGCCGACTGAGCCACCCTGGTGCCCCTGGGAGATATATTTCTTAAGGTGGAATTCTTATCTTGCTTTTCCCAACTGTGATGAAGGTACTAATGTTGTTTTATTTGCCTAGGAATAATTGAGTGGTGTTTACATCATATCCCCATCCAGCTCACGTGATTGGCCTCTGAAAAACTCAGTGGATTGAGATGGAAGGCAGTAGACTATAATAAAATTAGCTAAGTTAATAATTCCAATTTCTACTCTGTTGGGTGGTCCTGGAGATTTAATAAAGATTTCTTATAGTCTTGAGTGCTTTATGTGGCACATAATAAAGTGGAGAGAGAAAACCAACAATAATTTCTGATGATTAATTTAACTTTTTGGTTTGTTTCTTGAGCACCTTTGCTAGGCACATGGAATCCAGGGTGAATAAGGCCTGGTTCATGGCACTAGGAAGCTCATGGGAAAGTGGGGGAGGGGAACACAGAAATGAACATGCCGTTGTATCAGATTTTCATGTTCTGTGTTTTCCAAAAGAGCATAAAATGTCAAAACATTTATTCTATTCATACACACCTGTACTGTCATAGATCTCTTAATAGGTGGTCCATTCCATTATCAAATATTCAGGAAAGAAGCTTGTTTTTGCCCAGGTCCTGGGTATTCACAATCATATAAGACACAGTCCCTGCTCCCAAACTATTCTGAAGGAGAAAAGAAAGTAAAGCATTACGCTAGTCTATTTGGGATGCTTTAAACAAATATCATGGACTGGGTGGTTTATAAATAATAGAAATTTATTTCTCCCAGTTTTGGAGGCTGGAAGGCCAAAGGAAAGCCATTGACAAATTTGGTGTATGGTGAAAGCCTGCTTCCTAGTTAATAGAAGGTTGCTTTTCACTGTGTCCTTGCACGACAGAAGGAGGAAGGGAGCTCTCTGGGGCCTCTTCTGTAAAGACACTGATTGCATTCATAAGAACTCTACCCAGAAGACTTAATCACCTCCCAAAGGACCCACTTCCAAATACCATCACATTGGACTACGTTTCAACCTATGAATTTTGGGGGGACACAAACATTCAGTCCATAGAAAACAAACCTGTTGAACAAAGTGTCTGGAGTGTTATATAACCTTGGGCATCCTTTTTCCCTCTGTAAACTGAAATATCTTAATAACTTTCTGTGGGAATTAGGTAAGTGTATGTACGTAAAACACTTCGTTATGTTCATCTTGTAGCAAAGCAGATAGAAGATGGGAGCTGTTATTATTTTAAATGGGTATGTATAGGATGTTCTGGGAGCACCCAAGAGGGAAACTTATAAATCAGTTGGGGGGAAACTATGGAATACTGCAAGAAATAGTTGCTTGTAGAAGGTTGCTTTACCAATGAGGACAATGAGAAAAAAGGGAAAGGACTTTCTTGGTAGGTAGAGGCAGCCTTTTAGGGGGGTTGAAGAAGCAAGGACACAGGGCACTTTAGAGGACTGACAGGTGGTTAATATGGCTAAAGAAGTAAAGACGGGGTGGGGGTTGGGGGGTAGGGGGATAAGTAGTGGGAGAGGTTGGTGAGGAATCCTTCGAGAAAGTTAGGCAGTGGCCGGGCATTTCAAACTCCTCCAAGGAATATTAATGATTAAAGTATGGGTTTTGGGGGCGCCTGGGTGGCTCAGTTGGTTAAGCGTCTGCCTTCGGCTCAGGTCGTGATCCCAGGGTCCTGGGATCGAGCCCCACATCGGGCTCCCTGCTGGGTGGGGAGTCTGCTTCTCCCTCTGCCTCTCCCCCGCCCAATTTGTGCTCTCTCTCTCTCATGCTCTCTCTCTCTCATGCTCTCTCTCAAATAAAAATAAATAAAATCTTTAAAAAAAAAGCATGGGTTTTGGAGTTAGAATGATTGGGATGAAACCCAGCTCTAACACTTAAATGGCTGTGTGGTCTTTGGAAGTCATAAAGTTCTCTCTGATTGCAGTATTCTGTTAAATAAAAATATTAGTAGTAATTAATTCACAGGAAACATAAATGAGATAAGGTAATATAATGAATGTACATTACATTACTGTTGCTATTATTTGTTGAATGTTTATTATGAGCCTAAAAGTTATGGGACTCGAGGAAGGATTTTAAGCAGGGAGTGATATGATTTTATCTGAATTATGGAGTGGTCACTGGATGAGTAATGGAGATACTAGGCTATGATGAACGTGTTGCAGAGTTTGAATACGGGGAGAGCCCATAAGATGGCTTTTGTAGGGTGAGAAATGAGAAACCAAAGTCAGGGCCATACGCATGGAGAGAGGGGAAAGATAAAGGGATTTTAAGGAGGTTGCAGCCACAAATTTAGTGATTACTTCAGTATGAAGAATGTCTGAGTGAGAAGGAGGAGTGAAAACTATCTTCTGTGTGTTTGACTTGGTTGGCTGAATTAATATCGGAATCATTCAGTGATGTGGGGAAATACATCAGAAAGTTCAGGAAAAAACAAGTTCAGTCACATTTTGAGTTGAGGGAAGGACCAAAGGATATTCAAGCAGACATGTGCAGTAGATAGTTGGGCACATAGATCTAGAGTCAGCAGAAGCTTCTGGAATAGAGGTAGAAAATATGAATCAGGGTATAAAAGATAGTTAGAGCCTTGGAAGAGAAAGAGTTCACTTAGGGAGAATAGACAGGAAGAGCTGAAGATGGAACCAAGTGTGAAACCAACACTCACTGTGTAAGCAGAGAAGATCCTTTGAATGAAACTGAGAGGGAAGGGCTTGAGAGATAGGAGGAAACCAGAAGACTATAATGCCACAGGAGCTTAGTAAATGTTTCAAAATAGAAAAAGGAAAATTGTCAAATACCCAGAAAAGTGTGGAAAGCTGAAGTATTGGTTAGGATATTTGGGCTTCAAAAAACAGAAAACACAATTCAAAATTAATATACAAAAATCAAATTTTATCTCATGTAACAAGAAAGAGAGTTAGAATGGCCCTGGAGTTGGTTTACTCAGTGTTTTATCCATTTCATTGACATGTATACATATTCATGTTATGCTATTGCCATGATAAAGGTTTACCAACTTACGCTGGTTAACATTATGATCCTAAAATCACCACCACAATTCCAGATGGCACATCAACTGCCAAAGGTGGGGAGAGGAGTCTTTTTTCTCCCCTGTCTCTTATATCAGCAAGGGAAACTTTCCAGAAAGTGCCCAACAGACGTCTCACATTTTGTTGTAGACAGAATAGTGGCCCCCTGAGAAGGCCCAGTCGTAATCCCTGGAATCTGTGAATCCATTGGGTTATGGGCAAAGGGGAACTAAAGTCACAGATAGAATTAGGTTGCTAATGAGCTGATCTTGAGATGGAGATATTATCCAGCATTATCTGGGTGGGCCCAGCTTAATCACAAGGGATCTTATAAGTGGAAGAAAGAGACAAGAGGGAGAACCAGAGAGACGGCAATGTGAGGATGACTTGGCCAATGTCACTGGATTTGAAGATGGGGGAGTAGGGCCTGAGCCCAGAAATTCGGGCAGTCTCTAGATGGTGGAAAAGGCAAGGAAGTAGATTCTTCTTTAGAGCTTTAGGAATGGATGTAGCCTTGTTAACCCCTTGATTTTAGCTCAGTGAGACACATTTTGAACTTCTGACCTCCCAGACTCTTAACATAAGGTTTGTGCTGTTTTAAGCCATGAAGTTGGTGATAAGATGTTAAAATAGTCATAGAAAATGAATACACACCTCATTGGCCAGAGTTGTAGCAAACGCTCTTGCCTAAACTCACTGTCAAGGGGAATGAGATTTCCTAAATTGGCTGAGGCAATCATTAAGCATATGGTCCCCTGATTCCTGAAAAGGAGGGAAAAATGTTGAAAAAATGATAAACTTTGTCAGATGCAGGTAAGGATGGGAAAGTATCCATTAGATTTGACAATCTGGAGGCCAGTAATCTAGAGAGAGGAAATTCAGTGGTTGGTAAGAAATTGGTGGCAGACAAAATATTTTAAAGTTACTTGTACATAAGTAAAAGGCAGTATGAAAATCTATCTATCCATCTGTCTAACTAACGACTTACCTATCTGTCCATCTCTATAGATGTCAAACTGTTTTTGTTTGTTTTATTTTAATATGGGTAATATTTGAACTGGTTTTGTTTTGTTTTTTAGATAGGGACAGAGCCAGATGGGAAGAAGAGCAAGAGAGGTAGAAGATGAAAGAGAGGGGATAGAGGATAAAATTCCCTTAAGACAGTCTCTTAGATCAAATATGTTCACATTTTTACTGTAAGAATATGCTCCTGTGGGAAATCTGTAAAAGGGCAAGCCATCATTTTAGGGTATAAAGAGCAATCTTCTAACTCACTTATTTTACAAGTTCTGATTTTTCTATAATGGTTATTCACAAGCTATAGTTATTTGCAGTCCATGATTAATTTATTTATGGCTCCACTTACACATAGCATCATTTCAGTGAAAGCTGTAGTTAAGAAGTTTCAAATTATGGTAGCTGCTAGAACCTGTGCTGATTTCTGAGTACAGCTTTCAACTCCATGAAGGAACTCTCCTGAGATTTCTTGTCAGGGATGTCTTATATTTGGCATCTCCTTTAATAAGGTATTTGGTGCTTTAGAAATTCAACCTCTTGGATACACTTTAAGAGGCATCAACCATCTCTCTGGGATAGCAATAGGAGGACAATGGGATTGGACAAGCTGAGTGACTCCTTGCCATCCCACATCTATGAGTCTGTGAATGCTGTTCTTTAGCAGCATTGTAAACCAGTTTTATTAAATTTATCTTCCCTTTCAGATTGCATGAGGTAGATTTGCCCTGGTGTGTTGTTCCATGTTCATTTATTAAAATAACCATGGGACGAGGGGTGGGGAACAGATGCCCATACGAACTGGCTGGAAGTACTTGTTGTGATGCATAAAAACTCCCTGCTATGTATGAGATTGGAAGAAAATAAATAATCAGTGGAGGCAGGAAGTTTGTTATCGATTGCACAGAACCCCACAATATTTCTCTTATCATCAGCTGTTTTCCCTAAGCTCCAAAGCTCCTTTGCAAAACCATTTTCTCTATTGTCACATCTCCTTGCCTCCTAGTTAGGTTCTCTCAACAGCTGACTTGCTTTCCTATTTTACAGAGACTAGAGAGTTCCCAGAAAGTGAGCTACTCAAATGTCCTTCTAGACCTTGGAACTTGACCCTCCCCACCCATTCTTTCCCTCTTCTTCTCTCTCCCGATACAACTCAAGGGTCATATTAATCACTTTTTTAAAAAAATATTTTATTTATTTATTTGACAGAGAGAGAGAGAGAGTGAGAGAGAGAGAGAGAGAGAGAGAGAGAGCACACACAAGCAGGGGGAGCTGCAGGCAGAGGGAGAGGGAAAAGCAGGTTCCCCGTGGAGCAGGGAGCCCGATGTGGGGCTCAATCCCAGGACTCCGAGATCATGACCTGAGCTAAAGGCAGACGCCTAACAGACTGAGCCACCCAGGTGCCCCTTAATCATGTTTTTTGTTTTCTGTTTATTATGATGTTTTGACATCCTAAAGAACGTTTCTGGTTGGAGAGAGACTGCCCCTCTGGGAGCTAGTCAATTCTTAGAGGTAGCAAATGACTCAGCATGCATATGCCTTATGCAAATTAACCAACCCAGAGCTATATCTCCTCTATGGTCTGTACGCCTAAGACCACATTCCCCTGCCTTAGCCAACCCAGGGCCAGGTACCAAGCAACTAGACATCACCCTTATATAGCCTAGAGCCCACTGGTGTTAATCAAAAATGAGCCAATCCTAATGACTTGTTTTGCTTTGCCTTGCCATTTCCTACAGAAACTCCATTAAAGGCCTTGGCCTAAGCACTACCCACACTCCTGTCAGCCGCCTCCTGATCAAAGCCTGATGTTCTTCCTGTGGCCCTGCATGGTGCATTGTGCTTCCTGTTTTGAGGGGAACTGTCACATGGAAATTTCCTTTCATTCAGGAGCATTGACCCCTCCTGTTGTCCCTCAGTCACCTTTGTAAATTAAGACTTGGGTGTACAACAAAGGCATTTTTTCCCCCACTCTAATGGTAATCCCTCTACCTGTTCTCTGGATCCCATATTCTGCTGCCTACTCAGGATATTTTGATTGCTCCCTCTCCAATATTTTTCATCTTGTCTCCTCTATTACTGGCCCTTTCCTATAAATGTAAACTGGTGCCTCCCAATAAACAAAATCAACAATAGCAGCAAACAAAGCATCATAAAAGCAGCCCAGCAACTACAAAGCATCATTATCACCATAAGCAACATCAATAACTCTCCCTGTTTCTCTTTCCTTTCACACTGTATTTCCTGAGAAGTTTGAGACATTTCTACAGTAGGTGCTTCCATTGCCTCATTCTCTCCGAGCTCCTTGTAACCTGGCTTCTACCTGCTCACTCTATGTCAATTAGGGGCTGCTAAATTCTATAGATAATGTCATTCCTTCTCTCATGTGGCCTCTCCCCCAAGCAGCTTTTATTTCCTCTGCCATGTCTTCAGTGTTGGTGTTATTCATCATGTTGCCCAAGCCCCTCCTCTTTTCTCACTGGAACGTCCCTCCCTGGATGTTCTGCAGTCCCACAGCATAAATGAGTGTCTGTGTGTTGATATGCTGAAAATACGATGATAGGCTAATGATACAATTGGGTAATGATATGCTAATACTACACTGATGATATGATGATAGTATGGTGATATGCTGATGATTCCCTCCCGAACAACAGATTTATCTATCAATCGTGTTATATCTAAGGCTGAAATCATCCCTACCAAACTATGATGGTTATTTTTATGTGTCCCTCTGACTCACCTAAGGATGCCCAGATAATGTAAATGGTAAAACATTATTTCTGGGTCTATTTGTGAGGGTGTATCTGGAAGAGGTTAGCACTGGATTCAGTGCACTGAGTAAAGAAGGCCCACTCTCACCCATGTGGCGGGCGCCATCCAGTCCACTGGGGGCCCGAGAGGAACCAAAGGTGAGGGAAGAACAAATTCTCTGTCCTTGAGCTGAGATGCTCATCTTCTGCTGTCAGACATCAGAGCTCCTGGGTCTTGGCCTTCACACTCTGGGATTTACCTTAGTGGTCCCCCCTTCCTAGGCCTTTGGACTCACACAGAGTTCTACTGCCAGCTTTCCTGGGTCTCTAGTTTGTAGACAACAGATTGTGGAACTTCTCAGCCTCCATAAACACATGAGCCAATTCCTATTACAAATCTCCTCATATATATCTGTGTATCCTATTGGTTCTCTTTCTTTGGGGAACCCTGACTCGTATATAAACCTCCTTCTCTCATGTTTCCTGTCTCAGTGGAAACCAGTATCCATCCTGTTTCCTCAACTAGAAAACAAATTAGCATACTTGCTTTTCCCCTCTCTCTTACCATCTCACACATAACAAATTGACTCATTCTACTACCTCAGTGTTTCCTGTATTCACTCATTTCTGTCCATCTGACCTGACTCCCTAGTTGTTTTCACCATAATCTCTTCCCCAGCTGACATCAAATGGTCATCTGGGTGCTAGGCCTCTAGCATCCTCCTCCAAATGTGTCCCTCTGCTGCAGGCAACACGATCACTCCCCTGCTTAAATCCTCCTGTGGCATTTCATTGTTCTTATCATAAGGTCAGACCTTAAATTGGCTTGTGAGGTGCTTTTAGGTGTGACTCCTGTCTCTCATCTCCTGCTTCTTACTCCGTGCAAAACACAGCATACTTTTCCTTGACTAGAACTTTGGATCTTGGTTGTCTTGTTCTCTGTTCTCCTTTAATTTGATGACTGGGTCAGTTCTATTCATGTTTAGATTTTAGCTTTAATGCTACTTCTTCTGGTAAGCGTTGCCCAGTTGCCATTCACTGGGTTGTGGGTTAGGTTCTCTAGAAGCAAAAGTTGAGGTGGAGATTGGGTTGTGGGTGGTTTATTAGGGATCAACTCCAGTGACAGGAAAGGAACAGGAGCAGGATTGAACAAAGGACAGAATCAAACGACAGTGTAGGCTTGACAAAGCCTTGGCCAGTCTGGTGAGATGTTCTGGAATGAGTATTGCCAATTAGAGTTGTCTACTTTGGGCTGCAATGGCCCAGTGTTCTTCCCTCCAACTTGCTCCCTCACTGGATACAGGCTGCCACAGGACAGAGGTGATGGTAGGTGAGACAGCTCTCAGCAGCTGAGGCAGAGCCTGAAGTTGCTGACTGCTGGAGTGGGGACAGCTGTCTCCTGAACACACTCCCCACCACTGGTCAGCATGACCCTCATTGAATCTGAGCGGCTCTGTCATTGTTTTCACTGTTTGCACTATATCATTGTACCACTGTGCCCTATCTTACTTGCTTTTTGATTGTCACACTCATCTACTTTCTGTAAGCTTCACGAGCATATGCAACATTTTTTGTCTTGCTCACCATTGTGATCTCAGTATATTGATCTATGGTAGCACTCAATAAATATTTCTTGAATAAATGGATTTTGGGATCTATTTTCTTTCTTTTTTTTAAAAAAGATTTTATTTGAGAGAGAGAGAGAGTGCATGCATGAGCGGGGCAGGGGGCAGAGGGAGAGAGAGAAGCAGGTTCTCTGCTAAGCAGGGAGCCCAAAGTGGAGCTTGATTCCAGGACCCTAATTCCAGGACCGTGAGATCATGACCTGAGCAGAAGGCAGATACTTAACCAACTAAGCGACCCAGGCACCCCGAGATCTATTTTCTTAATATTTGTCCTCCTGATGATTGCTGAAAACTTCCTTAAATTTCAGCTCAGTTATTTGCCTTGATTTAGAGTCATCCAGATATTCTAATTATAGCAAAATAAAACCCAGCAAATTTAGAGCAACATTCCCATTCATTCTTGGGGAATGGTTTGGATATCTAGAAATAGGAAATTTCTACAAAACTGAACAGTGTCAATAGTATTAAGGATCTACAGGCAAGGAGAATTTATTCCTGAAATACAAAATATTTCAGGTAGCTTCCCATGTTTCCTTCTGAAGACCTACCTATTCTTCTCAATTATGAAAATTTCATGAGAGAGGGAAAAACTAGGGGGGGTGCCAAGACCACCTGAAACCCTTTATTTTTTATTATCACTCATTATCTTGATTGATGAAATTGTAGTGACATGTGCAAAGAAGAGGAAATGGCATGAAACAGATCGCAAAATGGCCACCTAGTGTGTACATGCAGAAGTGTTTGATCTTGCACAGGTTTGAAAAAGTTGTTGCCAACATTTAAAAATTGGACAATTTCACATAATTCAGATTCCAGAAAAAAATTTGTAAGATCTGGCAACCTTTGGGCACATGTTTCTGCTTGCCAAAAATTAGTTGGGGCTGAAGTTGTGTCTCCATAGCTTCCTTTGATGGGGCTTAAGTTCACTATTTTGCCACAATCTCCACTTTTCTGTATTGTTTACAAATCTAACTTTCCTCACTCGAGTTACTTGCAGGCGCTTATAGGTACTTAACTCTGGATGATTCCTGATGATAGCAGTTTTCAGAGTTAAGTGTCTTCGGGACAGGCTTCACCCAAGGCAATGCCATGGAGTAGGAATCAGTGGCAACCCTATGAAGTCAACTCTTCAACCCCATTGAGTTGATTGTTCAATCCTGTTGAATTGACTACTTACCCCGAATAAGTGACTAGATACATGGAAACTACTAGGAAAGCGAGGTTTGCTTTTATTTTTATTTCTTTGTTTTTTTTTGTGAAACAAATTTCACTTTTTTAAACATTTTTTTATAAAGTTTAAAAAAATTTTTTTAATTCCGGTATAAGTAACATACAGTGTTATATTACGGGAGGTTTGCTTTTATAGCAATGAACAGTTTAACTGGAACTCACTTCATTTTAAACAATTACTCTACTGATATTTGCTGATCACCGAGTGAAATGTTGGTTTTCTCAAGAGGGATTCTGTATTCATTTTACTTGCATGTGACCATGTAATGATTAAGAGTCTTGTAGTAAGTTAGGAAGTACTATTTGAGGACCCCGTAGGATTTCCTGCCTCGTTGGATATTGAAGCTCACCACTGTATAGGAACGTTCAATTCCATTTAAGAACTTTTTGGTCCACTTGACACTAAAGCCTTGGGCAATTCAGTACCTTCTGACAACCAAGTGTGATTGACAGCTCTTAACCTGTGCCATTACTTCAGAGTTTCTCTTAGTCCTTGTCTCTGGAACCTTCACAAATAGCACTACCTAGTACTCAGAAGTGAAATGCCCAGTCTTTGTTAGATTTTATCTGTTATCAACCATACCTCCTCCCTTTCCTTCCAAAGTGAAATGAATTTCACTGTGCCTGGAAATCTACTTTGTTTAGAAGCAAACTTTTATCCAGTGTTAAATTCATTGCTGCTATGAACATTGGGGTGCATATGGCCCTTCTTTTCACTACATCTGTGTCTTTGGGATAAATACCCAGGGGTGCAATTGCTGAGTCATAGGGTAACTCTCTTTTTAATTTTTTGAGGCACCTCCACACTGTTTTCCAAAGTGGCTGTGCCAACTTGCATTCCCACCAACAGTGTAAGACGGTTCCCCTTTCTCTACAACCTCTCCAACATTTGTTGTTTCTTGCCTTGTCTATTTTTGCCATTCTAACTGGTGTAAGGTGGTATCTCAATGTGGTTTTGATTTGAATTTCCCTGATGGCTGATGATGATGAACATTTTTTCATGTGTCTGTTAGCCATTTGTCTTCTTTTGAGAAGTGTCTGTTCATGTCTTCTGCCCATTTTTTTACTTGATTATTTGTTTTTTGGGTGTTGAATTTGAGAAGTTCTTTATAGATCTTGGAAATCAGCGCTTTGTCTGTAGTGTCATTTGCAAATATCTTCTCCCATTCTGTGGGTTGCCTCTTTGATTTGTTGACTGTTTCCTTTGCTATGCAGAAGCTTTTTATCTTGATGAAGTCCCAAAAGTTCATTTTTGCTTTTGCTTCACTAGCCTTTGGAGATGTATCTTGAAAGAAGTTGCTGTGGCTGATGTCAAAGAGGTTACTGCCTATGTTCTCCTCTAGGATTTTGATGGATTCCTGTCTCACATTGAGGTCTTTCATCCATTTTGAGTTTATCTTTGTGTATGGTGTTAGAGAATGGTCGAGTTTCATTCTTCTGCATGTGGCTGTCCAATTTTCCCAGCACCGTTTATTGAAGAGATTGTCTTTTCTCCATTGCATTTTTTTTCCCTGCTTTGTCAAAGATTATTTGACCATAGAGTTGAGGGTCCATATCTGGGCTCTCTATTCTGTTCCATTGGTCTATATGTCTGTTTATGTGCCAGTACCATGCTGTCTTGGTGATCACTGCTTTGTAATATAGCTTGAAATCAGGCAACGTGATGCCCCCAGCTTTGTTTTTCTTTTTCAGCATTTCCTTGGCAGTTCGGGGTCTTTTCTGATTCCATACAAATTTTAGGATTGTTTGTTCTAGCACTTTGAAAAATGTCATTGGAACTTTGATCAGGATGGTGTTGAAGGTGTAGATTGCTGTGGGTAGCATAGACATTTTAACAATGTTTATTCTTCTGATCCATGAGCATGGAATGTTTTTCCATCTTTTTGTGTCTTCTTCAATTTCTTTCATGAATGTTCTGTAGTTCCTAGAGTATGGATCCTTTACCTCTTTGGTTAGGTTTATTCCGAGGTGTCTTATGGTTTTTGGTGCTATTATAAATGGAATCATTTCTCTAATTTCTCTTTCTACAGTTGCATTTTTAGTGTATAAGAAAGCAACTGATTTCTGTGCATTAAACAGGACAAGAAGAGACAATCTGCCTGGCAGAACGCAAGGGTATTTTATAGTGTGAATGAATGTTGGTGTGAAGATGGGCATGTTCTGCCTGTGGAGTTTCAAAGACAGGAGTAGCCAGTAAATCAGCAGATTGAGTCCCTTGTGTAAGAGGTCCAGGGAGGTTAGAATGAGAACCTATATGAGTAATGAACAAAGGGTGAGTTCGAGATTGAATTTCTAATTGTAATTCCTGAGGCAAAGGGTTAATGATAGAGTCAGTTGTGGAAATGAGAGCTGTTTCTAAAGGTGCAACAATGCCAACTACATAAGCAGAATCAGATACGATATTTATAGGATGATGAACATTTTGTAATAAGAAAAATAAAGCTGCAAGTTCGACCTGTTGAGCAGAAGTGTAAGGGGTTTTTATGGAGCATTCAATAGTGGGACCCCAGACTCTGGTGCGCCTGGGGGAAGAGCCATCAATAAAGTATGTAGGAGCTGAGGGGATTGGAATGTTATGAACCACACGATTTATAACCCAGCAGTATGCTTTAGGAAGTCCCATAGTTTACCTGACGGATAGTGGCAACCTATGCGCCAGTATAATCAGCAAGAGATATTTGCAGATCAGTAGAGAAGGGAAGGACTTCCTTAAAAGATGTGGAAGAGATAGGTCAAACAATGAGCGCTGGGTCAAAACCAAGAATTTGAATAGAACGCTTTCATCCTTGGAGAATGAGTGAAGCGAAAAGAGATAGATGTGGAGTAACAGTTTGAGAAGTTTTTGTATGTAAAGTCACCCATTCGAGAGGTTTGTCCTCTTGTGCTAAGACACCAGTCAGAGAATGAGGGGTAGGGAAAATAAGAAGCAGGGGGAGAGAATCATCATACCTGTAAGCAAAGTCAGTTTTTAATCGCTCCTCAACAAACTGCAGTTCAGCCTCTGCCTCTGAAGATAAAGCGCGAGGACTATCTAAAGCAGAATCACCTTGTAAAGTGTTAAATAAATTTTGTAATTTATAAGTTGGAATCCCCGGAAGAGGGCGAATCCAGTTAATATCTCCTAGGAGTTTTTGGAAATCGTTAAGTGTAAGGAGGGTATCCGTACGAATTTGCATTGTTTGATGTTTCACTGTGGTTCTATCTACCACAGTGCCTAAATAAGAAGCCGGAGGAGTTGTTTGGATTTCTCCGGGGCTATTATAAGATCGGCGGAAGTCAAATGTTGGGAAGTGGCCTGATACACGTTTTGTAATTCGGTTTCAGTTTGTGACGCCAGCAAAATATCATCCATATAATGAATAATGTAGGACTGAGAATAATGCTTTCTAACAGGTCGGAGGACCTGGCCAACATAATACTGACACATGGTAGAATTAGTCATACCCTGTGGCAAAACTGTCCAGTGATATCGTTTCGTCGTTTCCTTGTTGTTAGTGCTTGGAACAGAAAAGGCAAATTTCTCCTTATCCTCAGGGTGAATGGCTATGGTATAGAAATAATCCTTAAGATCTATTATTATCAATGGCCATTGTTTGGGAATGGCTGTAGGAGTAGGAAACCCAGGCTGCAAGGCACCCAGAGGCTCATGACGGCATTAACATTCCGAAGGTCTATTAAGAGACACCACTTACCTGATTTTTTCTGATAACAAAAAACGGGAGAGTTCCAAGGAGATTGCGAAGGCTCTATATGTCCTGCCTGCAATTGCTTTTGAATAATTTGTTCTAAGGCCTGCAATTTTTCTATTGGAAGGGGCCATTGAGGAGTGCAAACCGGGGAAGAAGTTTTCCATGTTATTTTAATAGGGGCAGGCCTCTTTTCCTCAATGGCCCCTAGAAAAAAGGGTAACCCAGTCCAGCCCTATGAGTTTGTCCTTGGGCAATGATAGGCTCCTTTATTCCTTGACATTGTCTGCCTAAGCCCTGTCCTGGCTCATAGCCCATCTTTGTCATGATTTGATTAACTGGTCGACTTGGGGGGATGATTAGCTCTGCTCCCCACTGTCACAAGAGGTCTCTTCCCCAAAGATTAATGGGGGTATTTAAGATGAAAGGCTGGATAATTCCCTCTAATCCATCTGGTCCTTCACATTTAAGTGGCACACTACTTTGTCGAATTTCTTCAGCCATCACAAAACTTATTCCTTCTACCGAACTAAAGGTTGCTTGCGTGGGCCAGGTATGAGACCAGTGCTGGGAGGCTATTACTGAAATAGCGGCTCCAGAATCTACTAGACCCGAGAAAGTTTTTCCCCGAATTTTGAGAGACATAGAAGGGCGGTCAGTCTGAGTCAATAATGAAGCCCATTTAACCATAAGAGTATCATTACAACTGAATCCTCCTCGTCTGATCTGTTGGGACTGACCAATTTGTACACAGAGTAATAATAATAACTGGGCAATTCTATCACCTCCCTTAAAGGTCCAAGGAACTCGAGTCTGTGCTACCACCATTATATCTCCTTCATAATCAGAATCTATCACCCCAGTCATCACCTTGATACCTTTAAGATTTAGGTTAGATCTTCCTAACACAAGACCCATGGTTCCTCATGGTAAAGGTCCGTAATAACCCATGGGTATTTTTTGGGGTCCGAGACCAGGGTGAAGATTTATTGTAAAAGGAGTGGTTAAATCTGTGGCACTTCCCTGGGTGGCGGGACTGAGTGATAACACGGAGGGTTTATGTGTGCAGCAGGAAGTTGCTGCTGGAGAGGCGACATATTGAATCCCCCATTGTTGTTCGGGGCCTGGGGGTGGCCCCGCCTCCCGTTTCCCAACCTTAATGGGAGTGGGTTACCTTGCCTGTCAAATTTGGATTTTCATTCCTTGGCCCAATGTTTGCCTTTGCCGCAACAAGGGCAGAGGCTAGGGGCGGTATTAGAAAGGGAATTGGCTCTAGGTTGGGGGGGCTTTATGGCATTCCTTCTTGACATGTCCTATTTTCCCACAATTATAACATTTTATATCCTTTTCTTTTTGTAGGGCCATGAGTTGAAGGGAGGCTATTCGAGCTTGACGTATAAAAGTGCCAATATTTCTACATAGACGAAGATAATCGAGAATACCTCCTATTTCTCTATGTGGCCGGATGGCCACTTGGCAGTCCACATTAGCATTTTCAAAAGCAAGCTGTCTTAGCAAGTGCTCTTTGGCAGGTTTACTATCGACTTGGCGGTCAATAGCCATTTCAAGCCAAGAAATAAAATCAGTATATGCTTCTGTAGGGCCTTGCACAATTTTTATATAACTTTGCCTCACTTCCCCTGAAGGGGTTAGCTTTTCCCAGGCTGTGAGGGCGATTTCAGATACCTGCGCTGTGGCTGCAGGTGGAGTGTTGACCAACTGCTCTCGAACATCTGAAAAGGGGCCAGAGCCAGTGAGCATTTCAAAAGAAATATGATGCACGGCTGGGTTAGTCCAGTTCGCCTGGGCTTTCATATAGGCGGCATCCAATAACCACATTTTCCATTGTAATAAATCCTGTGGCTTAAGGCAAGCCCATGCAACCATATGCCAGTCATAAGGGATCCACTCCCCAGAATTTGCCAAGCTTTCAAAATCTCTATAGTATAAGGGGCTGTGGGTCCATACAAGTGGCAAGCCTTCTTCAGTTCCCTTAAGGTATTTAAATCTAATCCCTCATAGATAGGACCAACAGCCTGTGTTCGGTCTATGAGGAAAGCCATAAACAAATCATTAGCCCCTTGCCGTCGGAGTTCCTTTTTGAGAGGTGAGAGAGCTAGAGAAGATCGTTTAAGAGGAAATAAATCTACTGCGGAGGGGGGTTGATCATCTTCAGCAGGGTCCTCTGTTGGAAGTAGAGGGGCCATGGGTAACGGCCAGGACTGTGAAGCCTTGAAAATTTTTTTACTTTCAGTTTTAGCCTTTTCTAAAGTCTTATCATCTAGTTCATATGTATGTAAAGAGTTGGTGGTTTCCTTAGCAACCTCAGCTGGGGATAACTTATCCCCATTTTCCATAGTGTTGATCACCACTCGTACTAAAGCCCAAATTGGCCAAAAATCAAGAGGAATCATTTCACCCCGTCTCATAGCCCTCAAGACATTATTTTTCACTTGCATCTAAGTCTCCTCATCTAATGAGTCTTCTTCTGGAAACCAAGGATTATATTCAACTACTGTTTCCAAACATTTTTCTATGCACTGCTTAGTAACTTTAGCTCCATATTCTTTTTTTTTTCTTTTTTTCTTTTTTTTATTCTTATGTTAATCCCCATACATTACATCATTAGTTTTAGATGAAGTGTTCCATGATTTATTGTTTGTGCATAACACCCAGTGCTCCATGCAGAATGTGTAGCTCCATATTCTTTAAGAAAATGATGTATCAATGCAGCAAAACCTGATGTTTTTGAATTTGATTGCCCCATAACCCTGTAATAACCTTTCCTACTTACCACCTTCTGTAGGGTTCCTAGCACTGGCCGATCACTCCTTGATGGGGGCTTCAGGTCCCTGTTCGGGCGCGACTTGTTGACCTCAGAGAGTCGGGGGCCTGGGGCAGCAAAGGAACTGAGAAAAAGAGAAGACAGTATAGCGAGGCACAGAGGACCCCGAGCAAACAGCCCGAGGTCTGGAGGTTTATATTGCATAATCTTATATACCTTCTACAACGATATAGATCTATAATGATTTATAACAGGGACGTAGTAAGGCACATTCGTCCATGTACCCAGGATTAGTCAAGCAGGTAAGAATCTTTAAAACAGAATAAAGGAACAAAGAGGGGAGTGCCCAGTGTACTGTTTACAGGACAAGGGAACAAAGAGGGGAGTGCACAGTGTGGTGTTTACAGCTGGCTTCCTGTCTACAGAACATCTTCTCCTGCGTACTTTAGAACTGACCACACACATCCCAAGGGCATTTCACTCTGATCCTTTTGGGTTATTTTTAACCCTCCAATCTTGAGTTTTCTCAGAGTTCTCAGAGTCTGAACGAACATGCATCAGTGGTTGTTGTGGCGTTCTGTTTCCCACAGTTAGGTTTATTCCAAGGTATCTTATGGTTTTTGGTGCTATTGTAAATGGAATCACTGGTCTAATTTCTCTTTCTGCAGTTGCATTTTTAGTGTATAAGAAAGCAACTGATTTCTGTGCATTGATTTTGTATCCTGCCAAATTACTGAATTGCTGTATGAGTTCTAGTAATTTGGGGGTGGAGTCTTTTGGGTTTTCCACATAAAGTATCATGTCATCTGTGAAGAGAGAGAGTTTGACTTCTTCTTTGCCAATTTGAATACTTTTTATTTCTTTTTGTTGTCTGATTGCTGTTGCTAGGACTTCTAGTACTCTGTTGAACAACAGTGGTGAGAGTGGGCATCCTTGATGTGTTCCTGATCTTAAGGGAAAGGCTCTCATCTTTTCCCCATTGAGGAGGATATTCGCTTTGGGTTTTTCATAGATGGATTTTATGAACTTGAGGAATGTTTACTCTATCCCTGTACCCTGAAGAGTTTTAATTAGGAAAGGATGCTCTATTTTATCAAATGCTTTTCCTGCATCAATTGAGAGGACCATATGGTTCTTCTCTCTCCTCTTATTAATGTGTTCTATCACACTGATTTGTGAATGTTGAACCACCTTTGCATCCCGGGGATAAATCCCACTTGGTCGTGGTGGGTGATCCTTTTAATGTATTGTTGGATCCTATTAGCTAGGATTTTGTTGAGGATTTTGGAATCCATATTCGTCAGAGATACCAGTCTGAAATTCTCCCTTTGGTGGAGTTTTTGCCTGGTTTGGGGATTCGGGTAATGCTGGCCTCATAGAATGAGTCTGGAAGCTTTCCTTCTGTTTCTGTTTTTTGAAACAGCTTCAGGAGAATAGGTATTATTTCTTCTTTGAATGTTTGGTAGCATTCCCCGGGGAATCCATCAGGCCCTGGACTCTTGTTTTTTGGGAGGTTTTTGATCACTGCTTCAATCTCATTACTGGTTATTGGCCTATTCAGGTTGTCAATTTCTTCCTGTTTCAGTCTTGGCAGTTTCTATGTTTCCATGAAGGCATTCATTTCTTTCAGGTTGCTTAGTTTATTGGCATATAGTTGTTAATAATAATTTCTAATAATTGTTTCTATTTCCTTGGTGTTAGTCATGATCTCTCCCCTTTCATTCATAATTTTATTAATTTGTGTCCTTTCTCTTTTCTTTTGGATAAGGCTGGCCAGTGGTTTAGTGATCTTATTAATTCTTTCAGAGAACTGGCTTCTAGTTTCATTGATCTGATCTACTGTGTTTCTGGTTTCTAATTCATTGATCTCTGCTCTAATCTTAATTATTTCTCTTCTAATGCATGGCTTAGGCATCCTTTGTTGCTTTTTCTCTAGTTCTGTAAGGTGTAGAGTTAGTTGGTGAATTCGGGATTTTTCTATTTTTTTGAGTGAGGCTTGGATGGCTATGTATTTCTCCCTTAGGACCACCTTTGCAGTATTCCATAGGTTTTGGACTGATGTGTTTTTATTCTCATTGGTTTCCATGAATTGTTTAAGATCTTCTTTGATTCCTTGGTTGACCCAAACATTCTTGAGCAGAGTGGTCTTTAGCTTCCAAGTGTTTGAATTTCTTCCAAATTTTTTCTTGTGATTGAGTTCCAGCTTTAAAGCATTATGGTCTGAGAATATGCAGGGAATAATCTCAATCTTTTGGTATTGTTTGAGACCTGATTTGTGACACAGTATGTGGTCTATTCTGGAGAAAGTTCCATGTGCACTCGAGAAGAATGAGTATTCTGTTGTTTTAGGGTGAAATGTTCTGTATATATCTATGGGGTCCATTTGATCCAGTGTGTCATTCAAAGCTCTTGTTTCTTTGTTGATTTTCTGCTTAGATGACCCATCTATTGCTGAGAGTGGAGCATTGAGGTCTCCTACAATTAACATATTGTTATCAATATGACTCTTTATTTTGGTTAACAGTTGGCTTATGTAGATGACTGCTCCCATATTGGGGGCGTAGATATTTACAACTGTTAGATCTTCTTGTTGGATAAACCCTTTAAGAATGATATAGTGTCCTTCTGTGTCTCTACAGTCTTTAGCTTAAAATCTAATTTGTCTGATATAAGAATTGCTTCGCTAGCTTTCTTTTGAGGTCCATTGGCATGGAAGATGGAGCTCTATCCTTTCACTTTCAGTCTGGATGTATCTTTAGGTTCAAAATGAGTCTCTTATAGACAGCATATGGATGTGTTCTGTCTTTTTATCCAATCTGCAACCCTGTGCCATTTTATGGGAGCATTTAGGCTGTTGACGTTGAGAGTGATTATTGAACTATATGAATTTATTGTCATCATGTTGCCTGTGAAGACCTTGTTTCTATAGATTGTGTAAATTTCTGTTCTATATCACTCTTGGGGTCTTTCTCCTTTTATAGAACCCCCCTTAATATTTCTTGCAGGGCTGGCTTAGTGGTCCCATATTCTTTCAGTTTCTGGCAGTCATGGAAGCTCTGCATCACTCTATCCATTCTAAATGACAGCCTTGCTGGATAAAGTATTCTTGGCTGCCTGTTCTTGTTTAGTACCCTGCATATGTCTTGCCAACCCTTTCTGACTTGCCAGGTCTCTGTGGATAGGTCTGACATTATTCTGATGTTCCTCCCTCTGTACATAAGGAATCTCTTCCTCCTAACTGCCCTTAAGATGGTTTCCTTGGTTCTAAGATTTATGTTACATGCCAGGACATTGACCTGTTTTCCTTGATCTTGGGAGGGGTCCTCTCTGCCTCTAGGACACGAATGTTTGTTTCATTCCCCAGATTAGGGAAGTTTTCAGCTACGATTCGCTCAAAAAACTCTATCTTCTAGTCCTCTCTCTCTCTCTACTCCCTCAGAGATCCCAATAATTCTGACATTGGAACGTTTCATGGTGTCACTTATTTCTGTGATTCTGTTTTCATGGATTTTGATTTGTTTTTTCCTGGCTTCCTCTTTCTCCTTCTTTTCTATCAGTTGGTCTTCTAGGTCACTAATTCGTTCTTCTGCCTTGTTTACCCTAGCTGTTAGATTATCTAGATTAGGTTGGCTCTCACTGATAGCATTTTTAAATTCTGCCAATTCAGCTTTCATTTCTGCCCTTACTCTATGTTGCCATTAATCAATTTCTCCATTCTAGCTATTATCTTCACAACTGCTACCCTGAATTCCATTTCCAACATCTTGGTTATATTTGTATCCATTTATAAATCTGTGGCAGAAGTCATAGTCTCTGAGTCTTTCCTATTTTGGGGCTTCCTCCTAGTCATTCTGTTAAGGGGTGGTTGAGGGAATGTACAGAGTCCAAATTATTGACCACAACCTAAGCAAGATGCACCTTTTTTTTTAAAAAAATTTTATTTATTTATTTGACAGAGAGAGAGAGACAGCGAGAGAGGGAACACAAACGGGGGAGTAGGAGAGGGAGAAGCAGGCTTCCCACCGAGCAGGGAGCCCCATACAGGGCTCGATCCCAGGACCCTGGCATCATGACCTGAGCCGAAGGCAGACTTAACAACTGAGCCACCCAGGCGCCCCAAAATGCACCTGTTTTATAGGGACCTTAGGGTTGTTGGTCTCATTCTCCCAGCCTGTCTTCTGGGGGAGGGGCCTGCCGCACTGTTACTCAGGAACCCTGTTTAGGCAGAGTTGCCCTGCCCCCTGTGGGGGGGATGGGCTCAGTGAAAACCGGTTTTGGGGGGCTTTTGTTCTCTGGTGGCTTTCCCTGGCAGCTTTAGGCGTCTCTTCTGAGAGTCAGAGCAGAAGAGACCATTTCCAACCCTCTGCCTCAGAACAGAGAGATCGCAGCCTTCTTCAGTGAGCTCTCCAGGTCACACTATCTCCGTTTCTGTTTGTGCTGCTATAAACTGCAGCATCCTGGGTTGTGCACCCCTCAACAGTGCTCCCAGTCCTTGCCTCCAGGTCGGGGCAAGTCTCTGCCCTTTGTGCTTCTAACACTACCAGTCGCCACCAGTTCACATGCACGGCCCGCTGCTCCAGGTTTCAGTCTGGGCAGCTGCCCTAAAGTCCTTTCCCCGCTGCTCTCAGTTTGTAAGTCTGTGCCCCGTCCCCAGCGTGGGAGGCTTTTGGGCTCCTGTGTCATTTCACCTTCCCGGTTCCAGTGTTTATGGCAGCTCCCGCCTCCTTCCGTTTATCTTCCAATATCTTCCTGGAGAATCACAGCTCCCCGCTTCATACCTTGAAACCAACCACCTGCGATATTCTGTTTGTAGAGATCCAGATCTATCTTCTTACATCTCAGGCTGATTTCATGTGTGTTCAGAGTGGTCTGGTAGATATCTTCCTCAATTCCGGGGACCAGTTGGAATAGGGTTCCCTACTCCGCTGCCATCCTTTCCTCCGGTTTCCAGTCCAGTGTTAAGATGACTACAACTTTGGATCATGTGGGGACTGTCCTCCTGAAACCCTGAGCCAGAACCACTCAGCTAATCTACTCTCAGACTCCTGATCAGCAAAACTTCAAGAGAATTACCGCTTGCTGTTCTAAGCTGCTAAGCCTTAGGTAATTTGTTACATGCCAACAGTTGCCTAATGCAAGCACAGAGACCACCCTATGATGGTGAAAATGTTTCTTTTCCAAGCAAAATTTCAACTGAAAAGAAAATTTGGTGGTAATTTAATAGACTGAGAACACATTTGTTTTTTGACTTTATAAAAGTCTCCCCAGCCTTACAACTTTTTTCCTCCCATGCTGACATGAATTGCCCACGTTTGAGAAGTTTTGTGAAGACATGAGAGCAAAATATGAAACTTGTTTATTTTTATGGTGCAAATGTTGCTGGTCTTCCCAGAAAAAAAAAATAATTAAGTTTCTGCCAGAGGGGATCCCTTTGTTTGTTTGTTTGTTTAAGATTTATTTATTTACTTGAGAGAGAGAGAGAATGAGTGGGAGGGGCAGAGGGAGAGGTAGAGGGAGAGAGAGTCTCAAGCAGACTCAGCACTGAGTGCGGGGCTCAATCCCACGACCCTGAGATCACAA
Organism: Mirounga leonina; assembly: GCF_011800145.1. NCBI lineage: Eukaryota > Metazoa > Chordata > Mammalia > Carnivora > Phocidae > Mirounga > Mirounga leonina. The sequence continues at coordinate 15,348,954 of NW_023270854.1, read as the reverse complement.
CCTGAGCCAAAACCAAGAGTCAGATGCTTAACTGACTGAGCCACTCAGGTGTCCCTCATTTGTTTAAAAAAGAAAAATAGAACCCACTCAGAACCATTGTCAGGTGGAGTTTATTAATGATTTTGCTCAATTGGCACATGTTCTTGGAGAAAAAAGAAGAAAAAAAGACTATCTTCTTGCCAAAGGCTCTATATTCGGCATTATAAATCCTGATGAAAAATTGCTAGTTATTTTAGCTAAGGTGCCATTGTATGTGAGGAGATTGGCAAACAAGTATATAAGCTTTTCAGCACAGTAAGAAGATTTTGAGTAATAAAACTTCATTTTCACTGCAGGTATAAATCTGAAGACACTTAAAACATTTATTTAAAGGCCACTGTTCAATTAAATAGTATTTCTTTCCTTTTTTTTTTTTTTTTTTTTGGTTTCTTAAATGATAACAGTCCCTAGTCAAAGATGACTTCATTGCTACGAGGACAAAGGAATTGATGTGACGTATTTTCAACTTTAGGGAAGTTCCTAAATCATATTGGGTCTTCTTGTGTGCCACATTAACAAAACAAATTGGATTCAATTATTTGTTAAAAAAAAAAGTCACCTATGGCCATGTCACAGTTAACTTAATAATTTTAAGCTTTTATTCAAGCCCAAAGCATAGCAACCTCCATTTCATGTATTACTGAGAAAGAAAAGAAAATGAACTATGTTTACAATGCTTTTAAAATCACTTAAATGTTTTATTTTATACTTTTATTGAAAGAGCTAGTTAAACATAATTAGATATGATTTTATCATAATTTTATGGAAATTCATTCTTGTGCATATACAATAGGGAAAATATTAGTGAAATAAATTTGTCTAAATGTTCCAAAAATTTCTTCAAATGCCTGCTCCCAACTTTTAAATAGCTTTTTTTATTTTTCCCATACAATATCATTTTCTGTACAGTTAAGAACATTGGTGATAAGGGGAGCCTGGGTGGCTCAGTCATTAAGCGTCTGCCTTTGGCTCAGGTCATGATCCCAGGGTCCTGGGATCAAACCCTGGGATTGAGTCCCGCATTCTCTCATTCATTGAGTCCTGCTTCTCCCTCTCCCACTCCCCGTGCTTGTGTTCCTGCTCTCGCTATCTCTCTCTCTGTCAAATAAATAAATAAAGTCTTAAAACAAAAAAAGAAAAAAGAACATTGGTGATGAAACATTTCTCAAAGTCTCTGACATTCGTTCTGCAACTTCTGATAGGCATGCATAAGCAATAGCAACTATGTCATTACATTATATACGTATGTTTATATGACCAGGCTCTGGCTGATGGTGATTATACACTCTTTCTGGATTTCGTTGATGTTAAATTATGAACAAAATGTGTATCCTGAGAGTTGAATAAATAGGATAACATACAGTAAATATTTTATTCAATATGCATTAATAAAATATAGAAAAATTACATAATTCATAATATTCCATGGTGTGTATCTATGTTTATATAACCCACACTCTATTATTAAACATTTAGGCTCTTTTCAGTCTTCCCTCATAGAAAAAGTGCAGCAATGAGAATGCTTTTATGTGCATGTTTTCATATTGCTTCTGGAGAGGTTGTTCCAATTTACCTCTTTATTACCAACAATATTTATTCTCTATTAGTAATAATGAATATCCTCTAATCAATATCTTACTACTTTATATTTCTTTTGCAGTATCCTTTTCTGCTAATGGTTTGTGCCATCTTTTCTAGTTTGAAAAACTGGTCTTCTTACGGAAAATACAAAGGCTAACCAGTTAGTTTGTAACAGTAATGTTTATAGAACTGTTCAGTTGTCCCTCTTCCTGCTCACAGGTCTGAACCTTATCTTCCTTCCTTCCTTTCTCTTTTCCCCTTTCTTTCTGTCTCCCTTCCTTCCCTTCCTTTTCCTTCCTTCCTTCCTTTCCCTCCCCCTCTTTCTCCTTTCTTTTTCTTTCACCTTTCTTTCTTCATTCATTCATTCATTCATTCATTCATTCATTACCTAGCTCTCCTATACAATTCTTTCATACCATGGAATCAGACATTTATATGTTTCTAAGATTTATCTATTTCCAAAAATCAGACAGTATTATGAAATTTTTCTTTCCAATAAATATTTGAGAAAAGTAGTGAGAATCATTTAAGCAGTGTTAATTTTATTAATTTTATTATACTTAAGACATGGCAAATAACTTATTAAAAATATAACTTTAAATTGCTTGCTGCCAAACTATTAGAAAAATAGTTGAAAGGAATTATATGTAAGAAAGATTGAATGAGGGAAATGTAGTTCATTCATATTTATAGATATAGTAGTTTTACCAGGCCTCTGGTTGCCAACAAATTGTCCTGATAGGCAACGAGGATCCTCCATGGGTGGAGAATTATTTTTTCTCATTACTTGCTGCCCTTTCACCATTAAGTCCAAATTGATTGCCTCAGGAAAGGAACAGCACAAACTGTCCAGAACATGGAAATAATTGCTCAGCATTGAGCAGATTTTTATAAGTCTGCAGTGGGACAATGATCTTGAGAGCCTGAATTTTGTGAGAGAAAAGAAGTATTTTCTCAGAATTCTTAGTTTTCATGTATCAAATCAAAGCCTAAAAGATTAAGTATGGAGAAAAGTATTGAGTAGATAAGATGAGATTATGATACAAGTTTTTGCTACACAGGAAGAGAAAGCCCTTCCTATCTTGGAAATAATAGCCTGGAAGATAAATAGAACAAGCCAGGGGTAGTAAGTCACATAGGGATATCCTTGTTCCTATCCAAGAATCAGAATTTCTAGGGGAGAAGGGGGGGAAATCAGATCGGTTAGAAGAAATACAAGAATATTGGTGTTACTGATCCATTTCTCTGGGTATCTTTCTTAGAAAAGTCCTGTATTTCCTCTAGCTCCATGTTCAATATGGTATCCATATCCATGTGCTGAAAGTAGAAGAATCATTGGGGCAGTACCTACAGTGGAGGACGTGAGCTCCCTGTGTGGGTTCCCACTCATTCAGCCTCATAGAGAGAATGAATCTAAAAGTTCCTGGGCTCCAATGAGAGTGTAAATACTAGGAGAACCAGGGATAGGAATAGTCCTGAGGCTGGGAAGAAGGGGCTGGAGAACATAGTATCTCTCAACCAGATGCAGCATCATTGCTGGATCATATGGTAAGCCTGTTTAGCTTTATGAGCAGCCGCTAAACTGTCTTCCAAAATGCATTCTCCTCAGCACTGAATGAAAGTTTCTGTTGCTTTGCATCACCACCAGCAGTTAGTATTGTCAGGTTTTTGGATTTTAGCCATTATAATAGGTATGTGGTGGTATTTCATTTTAATTTCCAGTTCCCTAATGCCAATTGATATTTATCATCTTTTCATATGCTTATTTGCCATCTGTATATCTTCTTTGATGAGGTATCTGATTGGTTGGTTTCTTATTTTTCAGTGTTAACAGTTTTTTGTATATTTTGAATACAAGTCCTTTATTAGATATGTGTTGCAAATATTTCTTCCCACTCTGTAGGTGGTTTTTAAATTCTCTTTAATAGTGTCTTTTGCAGAGCAAAACTTTTTAATTTTAATAAAGTTCAAGTTGTCAGTTTTTTTCTATCATGGATTGTGTTTTGGGGATTCTATTTAAAAGCAAACCGTAAGCCCAAGATCATATAAATTTTCTCTTGTGTTTTATTCAAATATTTTAGTTTTGCATGTTACATTTAGATCTATGATCCATTTTAAGTTAATTTTTATTTAAGGTGAACGGTTTGTATGTGGGGTAATTTTTTGCATATGAGTGTCCTCTGCTGAAAAACTGTTTTTTTTTTTTCTCCACCAAATTGCCTTTGCTTCTTAGTCAAAGATTAATTGACTGTGTGGGCCTATTTCTGGGCTCCATTCCACTCCATTGATCTGTTTGTCTATTCTTCAATCAACACCACACTTTTCTTTCTTTGTTTTTTTTTTTTTAAGATTATATTTATTTGACAGAAAGAGACACAGTGAGAGAGGGAACACAAGCAGGGGGAGTGGGAGAGGGAGAAGCAGGCTTCCCGCGGAGCAGGGAGCCCGATGCGGGGCTCGATCCCAGGACCCTGGGATCATGACCTGAGCCGAAGGCAGAGGCTTAACGTCTGGCCAGTCAGGCACCCGTGCACCACACTTTTCTTGATTACTGTAGCTTTATAGTAAGTCTTGAAATTGGATAGCGTGAGCCTTATAAATTCTTCATTAGTATTTTTTTGGCTATTTTATCTCTTTTGTTGTTCCCTATAAACTTTAGAATTAGTTTGTCAAGATCTACAAAATCACAAAATAGTATTTTAATTGGGGCTGCATTGGATCTATAGACTAAGTTGGGAAAAAATGACATCTGAACAATATTGAGTCTTCCAATCCATGAATTCAGTAAATATCTCTGTATTTATTTAGATCATCTTTGTTTTTTTTTTTTAAATCAGGGTTTTGTATTTTTCTTCATAAATGTCCTGTACATATTTTGTTAGATTAATATCTAAGAATTTCATTATCTGGTGTTATTCTAAATGGTATTTTTTTCAAATTTAAAACTTAATTGTTCGTTTCTATATGTAACAAAGCAACTTTTGTATATTAACTTTATATCTTGTGTCCTTGCTATATTCACTTATTATTTTCAGGAGGCTTTTATTTTTGTTGATTCTTTGGGATTTTGTACATAGATAATCATGTCATCTGAACAAAGATAATTCTCTTTCAAATCAATTTATATACCTTTTCTTTCTTTTTCTTATCTTTTTGCATTCTCCTGGACTTCTAGACCAACGTTGATAGGAGTGGTGAATAGAGGTCATCTTGGTTTTGTTTTTGATCTTAGGATGAATATGTCCACTTTCTTTACCATTAAGGATGATGTTTTTTGTAGATGTTCTCTATCAAACTGAGTAAGTTTGTATTCTCAGTTTCCTGACAATTTTTATTATGACTGAGTATTGAATTTTGTCAGATTTTTTTTTTGCATCAGTTGATATGATCATATAGTTTTTCTTCTTTGCCTGTTAATATATGAATTACACTGACTGATTTTAGAATGTTGATGAGGCTTTAATATCCAGATTAAATTCCACTTGTTTGTGGTATAAGTCTTTTTATACGTTGTTTAATTTGATTTTCTAATATTGTCATGAGGATTTTTATGTTAATGTTCATGAGAGATATTGTTGTGTCTTAACCTTGTTTTGACATTAGAGTGATGCTGGCCTTAAGAATAAATTTGGAAGTATTTTCTCAGCTTCTGTTTTCTGGAAGAATTGTGGAGATGTGATTTATTCTTTCCTTAAATATTTGATGGAATTCACCAGTGAAACCATCTGGGCCTTTGGGAAGGTAATAAATTATTGCTTAAATTTCTTTAATAGATACAGGCCAGGATAAAAGGTTATCGTTTTTTGTTTATGTGAGTTTTGGTAGTTTGTGTCATTCAAAGAATTGGCCCATTTCATCAGAGTTATTCAGTTTGTGGGTGTGGAATTCTTTGTGCATTTGTTTATTATTCTTTTAATAGTCATGGGATCCGTAATAATGACTCCTTTCATTTCTGATACTGGTAAATTGTGTCTTTTTTATTTTTTCTTGGTTAGCTGGAGAGAGATTTATCAGTTTCATTTACCTTTTCAAAGTGTCAGCTTTTGATTTTTTTTATTTTTTCTATTGTTTTCCTGATTTCAATTTTATCTCAAATTATTAGTGTTTCTTTACTTCTGCTTGCCTTTGGTTTAAATTGTTCTTCTTTTTCTAGTTTCCTAAGATGGAAGCTTAGATTATTGATTTTAATCATTTTTTCTCTTCTCATAAATGCACTTAATGCTATAAATTTCTTGCTAAGCACAGATTTTTTGCTGTATCCCACACATTTTAACAAATTGTATTACATTTTCATTTCCTTTAAAATATTCTTGAGATCTCTTCCTTGACTCATGTGTTTTTGAGAAGTATATTGTTTAATCTCCAAATATTTGGGGTGCTGCAGCTATCTTTCTCTTTCTAATTTCTAGCTTAAGTCCATTGTGATCCAGGAATAATCTTTCTATAATTACTATTATTTTAAATGTATTAACATGTGTTTTATGGCCAGGAATGTGGTCTGTCTTGGTGAATGTTCCCTGTGAGCTTGAAATGAATGTGTATTCTGCAGTTGTTAGATGTAGTGTCCTATAACTACCAATCCAATCAAGTTGTTTGATAGTACTAGTCAGGTCAAATATACCTTTCCTGACTTCCTGTATGCCGGAATTGTCAGTTACTGACATGGCAGTGTTGAAGTCTCCAACTATTGTAAGGAATTTGTCTTTTTTTCCCATTTAGTTCTATCAGCTTTGGCCTCACATACTTTGGCACTCTGTTGTTTGGTGTATACATTTAAAATTGTTATGTCTTCTTGGAGAATTGACCCCTTTATAATTATGTAGTGCCCCCTCTTTATTCTTGATAGTTTCCCTTGTTCTGTGGTCTGTCTTGTCTGAAATTAATACAGCTACCTCGGCTTTCTTTTGATTAATATTAGCAGAGTATATCTTTCTCCATCCTTTTACTTTTAACCTATCAGAGTCTTTATTTTTAAAAACCCATATAATTGGGTATCTTTTTTATCCTCTCCAACAATCTTTGCCTTTTAATTCATGTATTTAGATCATTCCATTTGAAATGCCTATTGATATATTTGGATTAATAACAACCATGTTTGTAACTTTTTCTAAACATCTCCAGAGGCTTCTTATTCTGCTTTCTCTGGTTTTAGTTGAATGTTTTTTAAATGATTTTTTATCATTTTAAACATTTTTATGATTCTGTTTTATCTCCTCTTAGCATATCAATTATACTTCTTTTAATTTTTTAGTAGTTTCCCTATAGTTACAATGTACATTTTTTTAAAAGATTTTTATTTATTTATTTGAGAGAATGAGAATGAAAGAGAGAGAGAGCACATGAGAGGGGGGAAGGTCAGAGAGAGAAGCAGACTCCCTGCTGAGCAGGGAGCCCGATGCAGGACTCGATCCTGGGACTCCAGGATCATAACCTGAGCCGAAGGCAGTCGCTTAACCAACTGAGCCACCCAGGCGCCCTACAATGTACATTTTTAATTACTCTGTGTCTACTTTCAAATAATACTTACTCACTTCATATGTAATGTAGGTGCCTTATAACAGAGAATTCGCAATACCTCCCTCTTATTACTTGTAATGTTACTGTAATTTGTTTCACTTATGAAAATGCTATAATTACCCAGTACATTTTTTACTATTATTTCTATAAACAAAGTTATCTTTTAGATTAATTAAAAATAAGAAAAATGAAATATTTTATCTTCCTTTATTCTTTGATATTTTTCCTTTCTCTATGTAGATCCATGTTTCTGACTGCTATCATTTTCCTTTTGCTTAAGGAAAATCTTTTAATATTTCTTGTGGTGCAGATAGATCTGTTGGTGCTGAATTCCCCTAGTTTTTGTTTGTCTGAGAAAGTTTTGACTATCTTGTTCTCTGCTGTATTCCCAGTACCTAGACAAATGACTGGCACATAGTGTTCAGTGTTCAGCAAATATGTATAGGAAGGAAGGAAAAGACATAGATATATATGTGATATATGAATGTATGGTGTGTGTGTGTTTGTGTGTGTGTGTGTGTGTGTGTGTGTAGAGGCAGGGGGTCAGAGAGAGAGAGAGAGTGTAAGCTCCTGGAGGTGTGAAGGTGTAGAATTGGATGTTTCTAGCCTTCAGCTGGTAGTAGACAAAATGGCCTAGGAACACATACTCAAGGAGAGTGTGTGAAATGAGAAAAAGGACCAAATCTAGAACCCTTGAGACTACAAGCATTAAAGGGGCTATAAAGCCAAATACAGAAGCTATAGCTGTAGAGGATTTAAGATTTAAGAAGTGAGTGGTAAAGAGTGACCAGTGTTAGAGAGGGTTCAGTGAGCTGAGGATGGATATAGGGTCATGTGATTCACCAGTTTGGTGTGTATATTTCATTGATGGCTTCCAATGAGGAGAGCTTGAGTCTCATGAATTTTCCTTCACCTCACAGAACTGCCTTCAGTTGGGTTTTTGTATTTCACTCCTAAGCTTATATTGAAGAATCCTGTACAAAATAGCTTCACAAAAACTGCTGATGAATTTAATCTGGGTTATTACTGATTATTGACTCTTCTCTTTGTGAAAGGCAACATGAAAAAGTATTTTGCAATAAGTACACAAAAACATTAGCTTCCACCAGGGATTGATGTTTCTATTGACTCAGAGGCATAACCGAGAGATTTTATTTTTATGTTCCTGTAACCTGATTTTATGTATTTATTTATTTTCTGAAATCGTAAAGTAGGGATAGTGAAGAGTTCATATGAGCTTGCATTATTGGAAGTATTACAGGAGACAAAGCACTTAGCATAGTACTTGGCACATAGTTGAATATTCCATAAGTATTAACATATATATTCACATACAAAATTATTTTATATTTTCTGGCATATATTCAGAAATCCCCTGTGGAACAAGGTAGGGAGTGAAGAAAATAGTTGTTAGTGACAGAAGAGTTTTGGGATCTCTAGACAAGATACAGGGAGATATCCCTACTCAATTACTCCGTCCCATGTTATTGTCACCACCAACCCCTGCTGCTCTTAATGCAGGATGACGCCTTCTTGCTTCCATATTTTTATGAATAGTAGGTTCAAATTTACTGTTAGTTCCTGGTTGGGAGCTTTATTTGGCATATGGAAGGATTGCCAAAGATTTCTTCCTATGCCATGAGCTCTAAATAGTGTTCCATCATAGATGACAGAGTTTGCCTTGACCCATCTCTCCTCTCACCCCATCTACCCTGGGAGCAATGACATGTGAAATTGCCCGGTACTTAGGTGTGTCATTCCTGGTTGTTTTTCTCTGTGAAATGTTAACAGGGCCATTAAATGATAGTGGCCTCATTTAATGCACAGACAGCAAGGATCCATTTGTTCCAGTTTCGAGCATTTTCCCCCCACCCCGGGATTAGATTTTCACACAAGTGATTCATCTTATGTGACTGTATAACTGACAAAGAATGACTGGTTCCCATGATCCTTGAGTCATGAATCCTTTATGTGGCTAAAGTAAACTTTCTCCCTGGGATCTTGTTTCTACAATTTAGCTTTCTGCTGTAAAGAGATAGTGAGGCAAAAACCAAATAAAGCCAGTCATTATAGCAGTAGGAACAGAAGGATTAAACTATAAAGAGAGGAGAGAGTGGTTCTACAACATAGTAAACATGTTTTTTTAAAACTTGTATTTTTACCCTAAGCTGTTATAGGTCAGTAAAATAGTTATTATGATCGTGGCATGGGCAGGATGCTACAGAACAGAGGAGGTTGATCTGACCCAGCCTAGCTATGTGTGAGATTCAAGCCCATGTGCCTATACCTGAACTGAGTTTTTGTAAGTTTGTGGCAATTAACTGGATGAAGAAAGAAGGGAATGATGGGGCTGACAAAGAAAAGAGGCTTAGTAAATAAAGAGACCCTGGCAAACATTATGAAAAGTTGAGCATGCCAGAAATAAAGCTTTTGTGTGGGAAAGGGGTGAGATCGATGGCTTTAGAGGTAGGACTAGATGATAGTAGGGTTCATTTACAGTGCCCCCTAAAATGAAGAGGGCCAGTGGAAAGACATAATCAAATTTACTTTTAAGAAAGATCAGCTTGTCAGAAACACAAAGGATGAGCTTAAAGTTATGGTTTTGAGGCTGGTGGCAAAAATATAAATTAGCAGGCTATTGCTGGAAAATCAGGGAAAGATGTAGAGACACTGTGGATGGAAGGGAGGGCTAACTTCCAGAAAAATATAAGACTTGGTGACCAGTCAGATTGGGCTGGTGAGAAAAGGGGGAGAATTTTAGGATGAACTGTAGGGTTAGGTTTTGTATGTCTTGGTAGACAGTGATGTTATACATTGGATCCCACCTTAGTCATTAGCAGAAATATAAGACCCCCTAGTCAACCATTAATAGACTGAGCTCTTATCCATGTATCCATTTCTTAATGTAACTTACCCTCCAGTCCTGTCTTCTTTTCAGATCCTTGTGCCATGACTCTGGGAATCCGGAGTATGTGAACAGCTAATTTCTGTCTCTTGAATCTTTTAACCTCCACCTTAATGAACTTAGATTGCTCTCTAAATTCACTGCTTCCTTTTCAGACAAATAGATAACTTCTTTTTCTCACACATTATGTTCTTTGGGGCTAGAGACTGGATGACTAATCTTCTTCTTTCCTCTTCCCACCATCATCCATCATCACTTCCAGGCCATTGCTGTTTAACTGTTTCACAAACTCTTGCACACGCATTCAGAGGTCACGTCATCCAGCCATATCCCCAAGTCTACGTTCTCACTGTTGTCATCCTATGACTCTGTGGACATTTATTCATTCATTGCAGACTTTGTGTGCTGTCTGTCTACTCCTCCAGCCTATTTCTGTCAACATCCACAGTGATGCACATTCTACATTTTGTCCTTCCAGTTTCCTGGCCTCTCAACTCCAGGCAAGTTTTTGTTCCCCATATTATATTAGCCACCATTTGTCATGGCTGTGCCCTTGACTTTTTTTTTTTTTTTAGTAAAAAATTCCCATGTCTCAAATCTCACATGCAAACTTTCTATTTCTCTTCAACTCCAAACTTCTACCCTTGTAGTTCACTAGCTCAGAGCTCAGGTACTCACACTACATCAGTTAGTCAGCTCCATCTTCACCTACAGTCCATTGACTGTAGACCTTTTTTTTTTTTTTTAACCATAGGTCCCTATACCTTTGCACTTTTCTTTTTCTTCCTTCCTTCCTTCCTTCCTTCCTTCCTTCCTTCCTTCCTTCCTT